>NC_133505.1:174242500-174257500 GCF_049354715.1 Callithrix jacchus
ACAAAGCTACAGAGACAGGGCTACAGACAGGCAGAGACAAGGCCACAGGCAGAGACAGGGCCACAGGCAGAGACAAGGCCACAGGAAGAGACAAGGCCACAGGCAGAGACAGGGCCACAGGCAGACACAAGGCCACATGCAGAGACGGGGCCACAGAGACAAAGCTACAGAGACAGGGCTACAGACAGAGAGACAGTGCCACAGGCAGAGACAAGGCCACAGTGACAAGGCCACAGACAGAGACAAAACTACAGAGACAGTGCCACAGGCAGAGATAAGGCCACAGAGATGGGGCCACAGACAGAGACAAGGCCACAGAGATGGGACCACAGACAGAGACAAGGCCACAGTGACAAGGCCACAGACAGAGACAAAACTACAGAGACAGGGCCACAGGCAGAGACAAAGCTACAGAGACAGGCCTACAGACAGAGACAAGGCCACAAACAGAGCCAGGGCTGCAGGCAGAGCCAAGGCACAGGCAGAGGAGCAGGGAAGCAGATGGTCCTCCTGGAGCATGGGGGGCACTCTGAAGGCATGTTCTTGGTGGGGTGAAGCTGGACCTCAGGGGCAAGCAGCACACATGGGTCAGAGAATGGGGAGAACTTTCAAGACAGAGTCAACAAAAGGCACAAAGAGACAGAGCCCGGGGTGTGTGAAGGGTGCTGGGGACTCCCTGTGCTTGGGACTGGCTGAAACGTCCTGTGGGAGGGGGTGGAGTGGCCTGCCGTGGCCTGAGGTGTCCAGCTCCGTCTCGGGTGGCACGGCTCTGGGGGCACCTGCAGGACCAGCAGTGGAGCTAACTGTGCACCCGGGGTGCTTGCCGTGGCTGACGGGGTAGGAGAGGCTGGGGCAGCCACAGGGGAAGGCTGCACACACGGCACGGGGAGCCGGCAAAACAAAAGGAGACAGAGTCCTGACGATGGTCACCTGCAACCTGAGAAGGGCCGCAGCCCCATGTGGCTCAATCATTGTTTAAAGTTACATTCAAATAACAGACTGCCAAAAAAAAGTATTACAAACAACAGAATGCTCTGTTGATGTCTTTCTGTGCCTCGCTGCTCTCTCCTTTTCTGCCAAGACACACACATAAATCCGGCAGAAATACAAGCAAAGTTCTCAGCAGCACTCCTTAAAGTTCCTACTCGACATCTCAGACACTCCCCAAAATTCCAAGCTCGCAGCAATTGCCAAAGTCTCTTTTTTCCTTTCTGCTCTCAAACGTCTTCATGGGGTCAGGCCGTGGCCAGGACCCTCCCATGTCACCCGTTTCCCCCCGGCCTCCCTGTCTTCTCCAATGGCTCCTGGGACACCGGGTCCTCACCCCAATCTCACTGGGACACAGAAAGACCTGGGGAAGAAGCTGTGGAAGCCTCTGCAACAGGCTGTTCTTCCCATGCTGTGGGTTTTCATGAGGGGCGGAGCGAGGCATTAAAAGCTTCGAAATTTACACAGTTAGGGGCCACAATCACAAAAAAGAACATGAAATGATAAACACAAAATGAGGCCGAAATGGGAAAATTATTTGGAATAGAAAGGAAATTGCAATAAATTATGGCTGTTCAAAGGAAGAGTCACGTTTCTGACTGGGTCTCTCACGGTCACTGGCACTTGGAAATACCTTCTGTAGACAGTAGAAGCCTAGTCGAGTCTCTCTTCTAGCCGGGCTGTTTGATTCGTTTTTTTATTGTTGATGTTTAGAAATCGTCCACCACTCGTGCTTGGTAAAGTCAGTGAACGGGGCTGTGGTCAGATGCATGTGGAGCCTGCCGTGGGCAGCGTGTCCATACAGGGTCCCTCTGCCATGCCAGGCTCAGAGCATCCACACTTGTGGTTCTACCCTTTGGGCGCCCCTCAGAATGACCTGGGAGACATTTCAAAAGTCCCGCCGTCCACTTCCTGGCCCAGCCTACACTGTGGATGCTCCAGGGACCTCCGGGTCCTCCTCTGAAAGCCCCACCCCTTGCTTTATGACACAGCAAACTCAAGCCCAGGTTGCCAGGGCTGCCCCGTGGAACCCGGAGGCCACAAGATTCTGCCGGGTGAGCCAGAGACTCCCCGGAGAGCCATCCCCTCCGTCCTTGACAGCTGGGCCGCTTCTCTGCCGTTCTCAGCCCCGGCACTGTTCCCGCACAGCCGATCCTAAACACACGGAGGCCACTCCCGCACTGCCACTGAGAAAAAGCCGAGGCTGGGTAGCCGCGGAGGGGCCAAAGTGAGTGTGTAACGAGATGGTTTCTAAAGAATTTACGGTAAATGCTAATCTGGATGTCAGTGTATTGGAATATGATGGATCCACATTCCACCAAATGAATTAGTTTCTAGAGCTGCTATGAAGTCCACGAACCACAGACCTGGCTTAAACAACGCCGTGTTTTCTCTCCCGGTTCCAGGGGCCGGAGTTTGAGGTCGAGGTGTCAGCAGGCTCTGACCCAGTCACCCTGCCGCGCTGCCCTGGGCCAACTGTTTTCGTCCCCAACATTCACATGTAGAACCCTTCACTCCCACCGTGACAGCTGAGGAGGTGACTAACCACGTTGGGAGGTGGAAGTCATGAGGGTGGAGCCCTTGGGAAGGGGATTCGTGCCCTGAAAAGACAGGCCCTGAGAGCTCCCCTCCCGTCCCACCTCGTGATGACACAGGGCGACGCTGCCTGGGAAGCAGGAGCTGTTCTCCCCAGACACCGAATCTGCCTTTCCGTGGCCTGCAGCCTCCGGAACTGAGAGGAGTGAGCGTGTGTGGCGCTTCTGCTCACGCGACTGGGATGCACTGAGACCAGGCCTGGGGAAAGCCGGTCCTCCGGGTTCCGGAGAGAGTGGGGCCAGGTGGGGAGAGGGCTTTGTCCGCACCTCTCTCCGGGGGTTTTGCTGTATCTGCTCCACCCTCAAAAACTCAAGTCAAACGCATACTCCTAGACCTTCTCTCGGGGACCCTGAGGGAAAAAGACTGGAATGGAACAGTGTCGGTAGAGTCACAGAAACGCCCGCAATGCAGGAAAAGCCCCAGAAGCTCCTTCAGCTGGCCTTGGGCGTCCTCTGGCCTCCCAGGGGCTGGGGCTGAGCTAAGGGGAGGCTCATTTGTTGCAGAAATGGCACAGAGGGGTCTTGGGCACCGGGAAGGGGCCAAAAGAACTGTGTCTACGGCTCAGGGGAAGCAGGAGTGTGGAGTCCAGGGTCTGGCGCAGCAGCTCCCAGGTCACCCACTGATGAAGGCAGGATTTAAGCGCATGGTGTAGGAGGGCTGCATGGGCGCCAGTGCTAGGGGTGTCGGAGGGTCACGTGGGCACCAGCGTTAAGGGTGTGGAAGGGCCACGTGGGTGCTGGTGTTACGGCTGTGTGGGTGCCAGTGTCAGGGGTGTGAGGGCCATGTGGGGGCCTGGGCTAGGGGCATCAGAGGGCCACGTGGGTGTCAGCTCTTCGGGTTTGGGAGGGTTGCATGGTGCCAGGTCTCGGGGTGTGGGGAGTCCGCATGGGTGCCAGCACTGGGGACCCCTCTCACTTCAGAAGGACTCTCAACTCCTGCCTGCTGCCAAGCCTGCTCCCTGGGGAGGGTCTGGAAACCATCCTCGAACTTGTCCCCCGTCTCCCCAGCTTTAGCGTCCCGACTCTTCCTCTGCCCTCCTCACCCCCAAGTCCTGGAATGCCAGGCTGTTGCGCAGACGCCCCTCACAGCGCAGAGCCCGGCTCTGCCTGTGCAGAAACGCAACCCGTGCCAAGAAAACATGCAGCGATGAGAGACGTCAGGTTCCCGAATTCCTGAAGGATGATGCCTCTATCCAGCTCCGAAGGTTTCAAAGCGGGCTGGCCGTGTTTTCTCACACAGGTCTGGTATGCGCAGCGCAGGAATTTGGGATCACAGTGACCGCTGGGCCTGACCTGCACCTCAGCAGCACAAACAGCCACAGACGCCTGTAGTTAGCACCCTCTGCGGTCTGAAGCCTCCTGCCCATGGGAGGAACCCCGCCCAGAGCACAAACAGCTCGTTAAAGAGAGTGTTTGCGGCCACCTGGAGGGTCGCAAGGCCTTTAGCCTCCCCCAGACCCCCACGCTGCGTCCTCCCAGGCACGGCATGCACAGGGCCTGACTCACTCCTCTGTCCCCTCGCACTTGGACACTTCTTCACTACGTCAGCTAAGCAACAAAGCCACCAGGATTAGAATCCCTCCCTCACATGCCCTCAGGGTAGGAGGGCGGCTCTGCCCCATCCCAGCTCTCAACGGTGGGAGAAGATGCTCCTGGGGAGTGGGCAGTGTCTCCAGCAGGGTCAGCTGTGAGCTGTGTGCAGACGTGGCGCAGTGTGTGTGCCGGGATGTGGCGTGTCCCCTGGCCGTGTCTACCGCCCAGTGTCTGAGCCCAGGCCTCCATCCTGCAAGTGTTGCCCACACAGTCGTCAGCCTGTGACTTCACATCATGCCAGAAAAGTGCTAAGCCCAGCATGAGCCAGCAGCACGCCCTCTGTGAAGGCACCAGGAGTAGAAGGGAGTGACTCAACGCTGTCAGTCCTGAAAAAACCCCCCCACGGTGGGAGTGCTATTTTAAAACAATTTTTTTTTCAAATTCCAGCATTCAGAATACTTCCCAGTGCACTTTGGGTGAAAGACAAGCAGTAAGGCTACCCTTCCGTGCAGTTGGTGATGGGTTACGGAGCCTCGGTCTTCGGAGTGGCACTGTGAGGCCATTTGCTTCCAGCCATGGGCACTGCCACCCCTGGATCTTGGCCAGGGACATCGGGTTCCTCTGCTCCCTGAGCCCACAGAGCTGTGAGTATCTGGAACCCTCACTCCTTCCTGACGGCTCTGCTTGGAGCACACAGCTGGGTGTGCTGGGCACAGGGCGGGGCTGACGTCTGCATCCATCTGGCAATGCAGGGAGCACCTGCCTCAGCAGAGTCTGTGTGGGCCCTTATCCCATCCCAGACTGCATCCTGCAGAGTGAGAAGCAAAGTTGGCGTGAGCCTCTGCACGCAGCGTGAACCCGTGAGACCCACCAGAGAGGCTACTCGGGGAGGCCAGTGCTGCGGCGGTGGGAGAGCCCCCATGTGGAAGCCTCTCCCCACAGGTGGGAGAGCCCCGGACTGGAAGCCTCTCCCTGCAGGTGGGAGAGCCCTGGACTGGAAGCCTCTCCCTGCAGAGGCCGATGCCCCGCAAGGATCTCACCACAAAGCTCCTCCTCAGCATGCCTTGGCCTTGGGGTTTGACGCTAAAACAGGGCGGGGATGCGGGGGTGATTGCAGAGGCAGAAACGGGTTGGAAATCACACCCTGCTCAGTCCAAAGCTCAAGAAGATGGTGAAATTAACACCTAAAGCCCTGGTGGCTGGCAGCACCCTCCTGGTGGGGCTCTGATGGCACCCTCCTGGTGGGGGTCTCATGGTACCCTCCTGGTTGGGGTCTGACGGCACCTTCCCAGTGGGGCTCTGATGGCACCCTCCTGGTGGGGCTCTGACGGCACTCTCCTGGTGGGGCTCTGATGGTACCCTCCCGGTGGGGGTCTTATGGTACCCTCCTGGTTGGGGTCTGACGGCACCTTCCCGGTGGGGCTCTGATGGCACCCTCCCGGTGGGGCTCTGATGGCACTCTCCTGGTGGGGCTCTGATGGCACTCTCCTGGTGGGGCTCTGACGGCACCCTCCTGGTGAGTGGACCAGAAAAAGGAGGGCTGAGGAGGTTCCTGGGAATGCTCAGCTGGCTTGCAGTGGGCGTTGAGCCAGTGGCGTCAGGGAGGGAAAGGGAGCAGGCTGAACCCTTGGCCCTGTGGCCACCACACAGCCACGTGGAAAGGACTCGAGAGCTCCTCAATGCCACATGGTGCCCTGCCACACTCTTTCTGTTTTCTCTGTTTTAGAAGCTGGTGATGAGAACAGCCCAATGCTGAGGTTGCCTTCGTGGCCGCTATTCGTCTATTCCCGCTGTGCTGTGAAAGAAGGCCTGAGACGGGGTAATTTATCAAGAAAAGAGGTGAATTGGCTCAGGGTCTGCTGGCTGTACAGGAACCACAGCAGCTGCTGCTTCTGGGGAGGCCTCAGGAAGCTTCCTTCTGGCAGGTGAGCGGGGAGTTGGCAGGTGAGCGGGGAGCAGGCAGGTGGCGTGGCGGGAGCAGGAGGAAGAGAAAGTGTGAGGGCAGTGCCACACACACACGCAACCAGATCTCATGAGCCCACTTCCTCTTGAGGACACTACTAAGGCGGGTGGTGCTAAACCCTTCATGGGAAACTGCCCCGTGAACCAGCCGCTTCCCACCAGGCCCGACTTCCAATGCTGGGCCCACCCTGCTGCTCACTTGCCTCCATGACACCTGCAAAGAGCCTCCTTCCAGATCAGGTCACAGCCACAGGCAAGAGGCTTAGAACACAACGTCAGCTTATTTTTTGTCAGCCCACAATGTTGCAAACCCAAAGTTTAAAGCGTTTTTAAAAACAGACCAGGTAGCTTTGGTAATGTGCTCTGAGACCGTTTTCTTTGTGGCCCTGTGCTGACTTGAACTCAGCAGTGTGTTTGTCTGGTGCGTGTTCTCACACACCTTCTAGGCGTGACTTCTCCTAGGCAGGGAACTCACCCCACACTCACCTATTTGTGGAGTCAGCGCACAGGGTAGGGGACAAAGGACATTCCTGCTTCTTCCCCACATCTCTCCAGCCCCCACTCTAAGGACCCTCCTTTCTGCTGTGAATTGTGTTTGTTTGTGGTTGAGCTCTCTGCTGCTGGCCAGCCCTGGTGTCTGAGGGTCAGAATGTGGTGTCATGCTCTTGCTTGTTGTGCTTAAAGAGGCCCATGTTGGAAAGCCTGTGTGAAGCAGCTGGCACCTGTTATGTGAGCACAGGTGGCTCTACGCTGACCTGTTGCTACTGGGCCTTGCGGAATGACGGAGCGAAAAGGGAAATTGTGAAGGAGAAAGCCAGGTGTGGAGTGAAAAGGTGTGTAGAGAGAGCAGAGCTGGATAGGGGACAGGTGAGGAGGCTGGGCATGAGCTGCAATCTGGAGGGACAGAGAGGAGGGGCGCCTGTGTGTTCTGGGCAGGGGAACCACCCAGCTTCAATTCCCATCTTCATTCCACTCTGCACCTCAGACCCCCATTCACAGGAGGGGCCTCTGTCCCGCAGCTCATGAGTCAGGAGAATTAATGGGAAAGATGGAGCCTGCTGACTGCTTGGCTTGGCTCCAATGACAAGCACATAATAAGAAGCCAATAGTATCAATGCTGTCTCCCATCCACACCACTTTCACTTGTACCTCACTCTGGTGATACTAGTAAAAACATTGCTATGGGGAGGCTGAGGCGGGTGGATCACGAGGTCAAGAGATCGAGACCATCTTGGTCGACATGGTGAAACCCCGTCTCTACTAAAAATACAAAAAATTAGCTGGGCATCGTGACGGGTACCTGTAATCCCAGCTACTCGGGAGGCTGAGGCAGGAGAATTGCCTGAATCCAGGAGGCGGAGGTAGCGGTGAGCCGAGATTGCGCCATTGCACTCCAGCCTGGGTAAAGAGAGTGAAACTCCGTCTCAAAAAAAAAACAAAAACAAAAAAACATTGCTATGTTTTAAAAAAATGCTTTTGTTGAAAATAAAGGAGTTCGTCTCTTGGTGCAAGATGAAATATTCACATTACCTTTGAGGATTTTCTTGTAAGCACACCGAGACCTTAGCCCATTTAAGGTAGCATAAAACATACATTGTCACTTCCAACAAACTCAGTGTCAAAAACAACACTTTGGAATTTTTTTCTTAAAATAAGCAATGTGGGAGAAATTAACTCACAAAGACATGGAATGTTAAAAGGAATACGAAGCCATCAATAAATGAAAATAGAATATTAAAGACACATTTTTCCAGGTTAATATTAAAACAAGCCAGGAGAAGAACCCATGAACTAGACACATTTTGAGTGACTATATTCTTAGAGCAATAGGAGTGCGGCAGCTGAGGAGGACATTCTAGAAAAGTTAAGAAGTGGTCATCTCATGAAATGATTACACAAAGGCCATTCCCTAAAGGAATGACTAATGTATCTTTCTATCCACAGCAGCAGTAAAGGGACGGACATATGAGTTAGGAAAAGCCAAGCAAATACCCATTTCCTAAATGGACACATTTCTAGAAGTGCACACACCCAGACACACCCAGACACCCTCCCTGTTGGCTTCACATCCGCAGGGACCAGCTCAGAGTGGGTGCCTGGCCAGGGCTGCACAAGACTCTTCACTAGGAAGGGAAAAGGATACACTCCCATCTTCAGTCCCCCCTTTACAGCTCCTATTTGAGGTGTGATCTACAATACTCATTTTATTAGTTCAGTAGCACCTCTGAGAACTGCTGTGTACCGAGTAGCCTGCTCCAAGGTTCCTACAGATGGGCGTGCACATGGACACTCCCCAGAAGACAGGGGATGGACAGGAGCACAGAGGGGATGAGGAGGAAAGTGGACAGAGGGGCCATCCGGATGCAGAAACTGATGGCACTGGATGCTTTTCCTGAAGTAAGTAAAAGCACATGGACATAATGCTAAACATCTGAACGGGGCCTAAGAAACTAGTTTTATTGTTTAGAAACTTTTATCATCTAAGAAAGAACTTAAAAAGCGCTTTATGGGATTTAAAGGAATACAGTGTATGTGCTTACCGTTTGAAAGGATTTAAGGTTGGTTTTAAATGAAATAAGATTTAAAGGTTATTTGTAGATTTAACATCTTATTTGCACTTTTCATAGGTTATGTTTTTATCTACTTTCGACACTGGTGTTTTGACAGCATATAATTTATTCTCCAATCAGAGACACACTGACAGCCTAGAGGGTGGAGCAAGACAGCAGCATAGGTGTGTCTAGTGATCGTCCCTTCACAAGAACACCGATTTGAGCATGCAAATGAAAATACTGTCAGGAGAGCTAAGTGAAGCAGACGCGGGACCACACTACCGCGTTGTAGCACAATAACAAGAAAAGATGTGAAGGTCTCTTTTCTATTATACACTTCGCCCCTCCCTCAGCCCGGGCAGCACAGCGTGGAGAAATTGTCTGCTCAGGGAAAACCGGGGAGTGAGCAAAGATATCCAAACACTGGGCCCACCGCAGTAAAACCCAGCACTGGGTAAGTCTCCATGGCCCCAGAGTCCAGGCTGGAACCTAAAGACTGAGCCTCCAGACCTGCTGCAGTGCCAGGCTGGACCACATTGCCTCAGGCTTCTGGCTTGTGTGGCAAACTTGACCTCAGGCCCACACAACTCCTTGATCAATGTCAGCAGCCCTGGACTCCAGACAGTCGTCACCAGTAGGCAGGACCCAGTGGCCCCCAGCTTCAGGTAGGCCCCAGCACAGTGCCAGTGGGTCCCAGGCTTCTGGCCTGCCCCGGCAGCACTCCAGCCAGAGTGAGCCCTGAGCTTCCGGCACACCCAAGCAATGCACCAGCTGCAGCAGCTCCAGACTTCTGGCATCCCCAGCGCCATGCATGCTGGTAGCAGCCCCAGGCTTCAGAACTATGCCAGAAAGCCTGCTCAGAATCTCTAGACAGGCTGACTTCTTTTTTTACAGAGGATCTTGCTCTGGCTCTGTCACCCAGGCTGGCATGCAGGGTTATGGTCATGGTTCACTGCAGCCTGCACCTCCAGGGCTCAAGCAATCCTCCCATCTCAGCCTCCCAAGAGGCTAAGAATACAGGCACACGCCAAGACACCCAGCTAATTTTGTTTATTTTTTGTACAGACAGGATCTCACTATGTTGCCCAATTTGGTCTCAAACTCCTGGGCTCAAGCCATCCTCCCACCTCAGCTTCCCAGAGTGGTGGAATTACAGGAATGAGCCACTGTGCCTGGCCCAGGCTATTGAAGGGCTTTCCCAGGCAAACCAAGTCTGAGAAGACTGGAATAAATACTTACATCTGCAAATGTGCAGACATCAACGCATGGCCCACAAGGATTAAGAACAATCAGGGAAGCATGACGTCACCAATGCAACAAAATAAAGTGTTACTGACCAACCTTAAAGAAATGGAGATAATTGAGCTTCCTGAAAAAGAATTTAAAATAACTTTTAAAGAAGCTTAGTGAAATTCAAGAAAATGCAGAGAAACAATTCAATGAATTGAGGAAAACAATAACTGGCCAGATGAGAAATTTAATACACAGATTGTGAAATAATTTTAAAAAATAAATAAAACAGAAATCCTGGGGCTGAAGAATCAAAATACAATGAACAAAATGATAAAATTAATAGAGAGTATCAACAGTAAAACTGATCAAGCAGAAGAATGTGTGAACTTAAAGAAAAGTTTTTTGAAAATATATAGTCAGAGGGAAAAAATGAACAAAGCTTATGGGATTTATGAAACAGCATAAAAAAAGCAAATAGTTGAGTCATAGGAATTAAAGAAGAAGAGAAAGATAAAGACGTAGAAAGTGTATTTAAAGAAAGAGAAAAAAAGGAAGAGTAGCAGAAACTTTTCAAACCTGAAAATACATAGAAGTATCCAGGTTCAGAAAGGTCAAAGGTCACCAATCCAAATAAGATTTAATCCGAATAAGACTATCCCAGACACATATTCACACTGTCAAAAAAACAGAGACATAGAGAAGATCCCGGAAGCAGCAAAAGCGAAAAAGCCAGTAACATATAAGGGAGTTCCCAGACAGCAGGCAGCAGAGCTCTCAGCAGAAACTTTACTGGAGACAGTGGGATGATATATTCCAACTGTTCAAGAAACAACAACAAAATGGCAGCCAAGAATACTGCACCCAGCAAAGCTGTTACATCACTAATGAAGGAAAGATATTTTCTCAGACAAAAGCTGAGAGAGTTCATCACCACCAGAGCCGTCTTACAAGAAATGCTAAAGGGAGTTCTTCAAGTATAAATTTATTGGTAAAAGTAAGTACATAGTCAAATTTAGAATACTCTATCACTATAGTGGTGGTTTGTAAGTTACTTATATATTTACCATGAAGGTTAAAAGACAAAGTTATTAAAAATAACTATAGCTGCAAGAAATTGTTAAGAGATATGCAATATAAGAAAACGTACATTGTGAAATCAAAAAATTTAAAATTTTGGTGAAAGGAATAGAGTAAAAGCATAGTTTTTTTGGTGGGGGGATGGACTATGATCAAAGATAAGTTGTTATCAGCTTAAAATAACCTGTTATAAGAGTAAGACTTGTGGTAACCAAGAAACAAAAACCTATAGTAGATACATAAAAAAAATGTAAAACAAGGAATCAAACATGCCTTTAACGAAAACTATTTAATCACAAAGGAAGATAGTAAGATGGGAAGAATGGAACAAAAGATCAACAAAACAACTATCAATAGAAAGTATAGGTTGGTTCAAAAGCAACCATGATTACTTTTGCAGAAAACTAACGGTTAATAAAACAGAAATAGGTAGGTTCTTACTTATCAATAATTACCTTGAATGTAAGTTCATCATATTCTTCAAACAAAAAACATAGACTGACCAAATGAATTAAAGGAACAAGACCCAACTTCCTGCTTCCTGCAAGAGATTCCCCTTCACCAGGAAGGACACACATATGCTGAAAGTGAAGGGGTAGGTAAAGACAATCCATGCAAATAGAATTCGAACTAGGAATAGTTATACTTGTATCAGACAAAACAGACTTTAAAAAACTGTGAAAAGAAAAGGACAAGGGCCAATAATAACAAAAGAAAAAATTCAACAAGAGGAGTGATAATGATTATTAATATTTCATATAATATTTGCTTTATATATTTAGATATGGGAATTGGAGTATATAAATTTATGAAGCAAATATTAACAGCTCCAAAGGGAGATGTAGAGTGTAATACATCCATAGTGGGTAACATCAATATGCCACTTTCAACATTGGACAGATCAGCTATACAGAAAAGTAAGTAAGGAAGCATTAAACTTAAACTACACTCTAGACCAAACGGACATAACAGACACATTTAGAATATTCCATCTGGCAGCTGCAGAATACTCATTTTTCTCAACTGCACATGGAATAGTCTCCAGAATAATTATGTGCTAGGCTACAAAACATCTTCACAAATTTAAGAAGATTAAAAGTAACTTTTCTGACCACAATGGTATAAAACTAGAAATCGCTTACATAAAAACTTTGGAAAATTCACAAATACATGCAAGTTAAATATGCTTTTGAACAATAAATGGAGCCATGAAGAAATTAAAAGAGAAATTTAAAATTCTGTTGAGACAAACAAAAGTGAAAATATGACATACCAAAACCTATGCGATATATAAAAAACAGTTCTAGAAGGTTTATAGCAATAAACACCTACATGAAAAAGATAAAGATATGAAGTAGACAACCCAACATTGTACTTCAAAGCATCAGAAAAACAAGAATAGACTAACCCCAAAGTTAGTAAAAGGAAGAAAATAATAAAGGTCACAGCAGGAATAAATGAAATAGAAACTAAAAAAAATAGAAAAGAGCAACAAAAATGAGATCTGTGCCTTTAAAAATTAAACGAATTCTACTAACCTTTAGTCAAACTAAGAGAAAAAGAAAATATGCAAATGAATAAAATCACAGATAAAAACAGAGAGACATTTCAATTGATAAAACAGAAATACAAAAAATCTTAAGGGACTATTATGAGCAGTTATATGCCAACGAATTGAACAACCTAAAAGAAATAAATAAATCCCTTGACACATATAACTTATCAAAATTGAATCATAAAGAAATAAAAAATCCGAACAGACTAATAAGTGATGAGATCAAAAGTGTAATTAAAAGTCTCTCAGCAAAGAAAAGGCAAGAACTATATGGCTTCACCGTTGAATTCTATCAAACATAAAGAAAAACGAATGGCAATTATTCTTAAACGCTTTCAAAGCATTGAAGAGAATAGAACCCTTCTCAACTCACTTTGCAAGACCAGCATTACACTGATACCAAAGCTGAACAAGCAGAGCACACACACACACACACACACACAGGCATGCACACACAAAGAAAACAGCAAGCCAATATCCCTGATGATGGTAGATGCAAAACTCCTCCACAAAATGCTAGCAAACCAAATTTAACAATACATTAAAAAGACCATTCGCCATGATAATGTGGAATTCATCTCAGGAATGCAAGGATGATTCCGCATACATAAATCAATAAATGTGATACATCACATGAACATATTTCAGGATAAAAACCATATAATCATTTCAACAGATGCAGAAAAAGCCTTTGATAAAATGTGAAACCCTTCATAATAAAAACCCTCAACAAAATAGATATAGAAGGAAAGTACCTAGACATAATAAAGGCCATGTATGACACACCCCAGCTTATATTATATTGAACAAAAGCTTTCAACTTTTCCTCTAAGATCTAGAACAAGACAAGGATGCCCCTTGCCACTTCTACTCAATGTAGTATTGGAAGTCCTAGCCAAAGCAATTAGGCAAAAGAAAGAATTAAAAAGTCTTCCAAATTTGAAAGGAGCAAGTTAAATTGTCCCTGTTTGCAGTTGACATGATCTTATATATACAAAACCTTAAGGACTATTTACAAACTGTTAGAACTAATAAATTCAGGACAGTTGCAAGATACAAAATGAACATACAAAAATCAGTAGTGTTTCTATACATTAACAGTGAGCTATCCAAAAAAGAAATTAAGAAAACAATCCCATTTACAATAGCTACCAAAAAACAAAATAGAAATAAAAGTCACCCAAGAGTGAAAGATCTCTACATTGAAAACTGTAGAATTCTGATGAAAGAAATTGCAGTAGTCACCAACAGATGAAAAGGCATTCTGATTTCATGGATTGGAAGAATTCGTACTAATAAAATGTCCACGTTACCCAAAGTGATCTACGGATTCAATGCCATCTGTCAAAAAAACAATACCAATTCCATTCTTCACAGAAATAGAAAATATATCCTAAAATGTGTATAGAGCTACAGAAGACCTCCAACAAAGTCATCTTGAGCAACAACAACAAAGCAGGAAGCATCATGCTAGCCGACTTCAAAATATACTAAAACTACAGTAAACAAAGCAGCATTATACTGACATAAAAACAGATACATAGACCAATGGAACAGAAATAAGAAGATCATTCGCCATGATAATGTGGAATTCATCTCAGGAATGCAAGGATGGTTCCACATACATAAATCAATAAATGTGATACATCACATGAACACATTTGCAGCCAACTAATTTACAACAAGGGTGCTAAGAACATGCAGTGGGGAAAGGATAGTCTTTAATAAATAGCACTGGGAAGACTGGATATTCACGTGCAGAATGACACTGGACCCCTAACTCACACCATATACAAAAATCAATCCTGAACGTATTCAAGACTTCAGTGTAAGACTCAAAACTATTCAACTACCATAAAAAAAAAAAACAAAGGGAAAAGCACCATGTCATTGGTCTGGGCAATAATTTTTTTTTTGATATATCCTCAAAAGCACAGACAACAAAAGCAAAAATAGACAAATGGGATTACATGAAACTAAAAGCTTCTTCACATCAAGGAAACAATCAACAGAGTGAAGAGACAACCCACAGAATGGGAGAAAATATTTGCAAAGCACATATCTGATAAGTGATTACTACCCAAAATACATGTGATGCTTAATGACAGGAATATGTTCTGAGATTGTCACTATGAGATTTAATTGTGTGACTCTAGTTAGTTGTACTAGCTCACCACACACCTAGGCTATCCAGTAGCCTGTTGCTCCAAGGCTACAAACCTGTCCAACATGTTACTATACTGAATACTGGAGGCAACTGTAACACGTTAGGTGTTTGTGTATCTAAACAGAGCAAAGGTAGAGTAAAAATATGGCCTTACGATCTTACGGACCACTGTTATCTATGTGCTCCATGATTGTCCAAAATGTTGTAGTGCTGTGCATGAGGGTGTATAAAGAACTCAAACAAGTCAGCAGCAAGAAAACAACACTTCCTATAAACGGACAAAGCATCTGAGTAGACATTTCTCAAAAGAAGACATACAAATGTCCAATAGGTTTATGG
>NC_133505.1:174262500-174317500 GCF_049354715.1 Callithrix jacchus
CTACCCACAGCTGTCACCAGGAACAGCTGCGTGGGAAGAAAGGGGCTTAGAAGATTGGCCTCAGCTCTGCAGAGAAGCCCACGCAAGAGGTCCCCTGAGCTAAGCCAGGTGTGGACGCCACCACCCATAAGGCGGCAGACATTCTGGTGCTGGTTTTTTCCCGTGCTTGGTGGCTGGGGGGATTCTTAGGTATATCCTGTGTCTTTCTGTCAGGAATCTACTTGTGTGCAGTCAGGAGGGGCGGGATCCTTCTGTGCTCCTCACAAAATCCAAATGCTTCCAGGTGGAATGAGGAGGGTGTCAACATGCGCACTGCGTCTCAGGCCACCCGTGCGACATTTTCACCGAGAAGTTTTCTAAAGCATGGAGCTGGTCTTCAGCTCACTGGTTCATCAAGCATACTACACATCCAGCACCTGTGCAGGCAGTCCGCAGTCCTGCGTAAGGCTCTGCCCGGAAGACATCCCGAATCCCGGCTCAGCCAGCACCTCTCCCTGCCCCAGCAGCTCCCAGCCAGCACCTCTCCCTGCCCCAGCAGCTCCCAGCCAGCACCTCTCCCTGCCCCAGCAGCTCCCAGCCAGTGCCTTGGAAAAGGCAACCCGGACATGTCCGTCCCTGGCCAGGAGGCACCGCCCAGCCCACCACTCTTAGGAGACCCCAGCAAAGTTTTCACTGGAATCATTTCCTCCTTTACAAAATTGCCTGAATCAGAAAAAAAAAGACACGTTTCAACCTTTCCCATTTAGATAAGCCTGGTGACCCATTTAGTCCACTCTAAGCAACTTTAGCCAGAAGAACAAGGATTAGACTTTGCCAAGTGGCCAGGGCACTCCATGGGCAAGCCCAGGATGGCACTGTGTGTTCTACATACACATACGCACCCACGTGTGTATTGTATATATGGACTACACTCCCGTACACGTGTTAGATGCGTAGATACGCTCGCCTTAAAATATCATGTGCATACACTGTTTGTAAATACGTAGTAAACGTATAGTCTGTATTACATTCATGTGCGTTTCTATTTTCAGGTATGAAATATTTTTAAATGAACGTCGGGATACTAATGTTCCTGGGCCTCTTCCAGACCACTCCCGGGCTGGCTCCTGGGTCACTTCAGGAGAAGCTCTGAACTGCTGTCACTTTCTGTTAGGAAACATTAGGTCCCTTATTGGACAGCAGAGTTGGTCAGTTCTAACTTCACACTACAAGCTCTTTGGAGGTTTCAGCCACTGCTTTAAATAACAGGGAAATTATCACACATTACAGTTATTTGAAGCCGTGAAAACTTTCTCTCAGCATTTTTTATGTACAACTTGGCCATGACTCCTGGAAGCTGCCGATTGGCAGCATGGCCAGGTCACTCTGAGGCCTGGAGGCTCCTCTGCCCCCTGCCCATTCTCCAGCCAGCCGGCCTCCTCCTCCGTCCCCTGGACCGCCTTGCCCACCGACACCCTCTCCTTGGGAGCCTCACAGAGCCCTGGATAACCCCTACCATGCTTTGCAGTTGTAAGTTACCCTAGTAACCATTTAGTATAACTCCTACTTTTCCCCCCAAGCAAACTATGGGATTATTTTTCTAACTATAAAAATAACCCACTCTAACCGTGCCTGAAACAAGAACACCGTTCACGGCTGACAATGTTCTAATTTGAATTGTTAAGTAATGTTTTCACTTGGTTCAAAATGTAAAACTACAAAAGGATACACATGGCAGATCGTTTCCTCTAGAGGCAACAGACGTAACGGGCTCCCTGTGTACTGTGTGGTTCAAGAGCCATCGTAGCATGTGAAAATAGGTGCACGCTCACTACAGAAAGTCCTGAAGGAGAAAACGAACCTGCCCCTGGTGTCACGCCTGGGGAAGCGGCACATTGAGAGTCCCGTCCTCAGCAGTTCTCCAGACCATCAGGGAACCTCCCAGCTGTGTTTGTTAACAGCTCTTCAACACAGTGTCCCCTGCTTCGAACTCTATTTTTCATTAAAGACTCTGCGGCCATGGATAACGAGTGGCAGAGTTGAGATTTGATCCAATCTCTCTACGTTTCTGTTTGCTTTGCTCAGATAGGAAAACCTTGATCGTTCCTGTTTCTATTTGCTTTCCTCTGTCATCTGATACATTATCACGTTCACAAATGTTCCAGTTGTAGAACTTCGCCATATTTAGCTGAAATCTCCATTTTTCCCCTTCCTTTTCCTCTCCAGCCAGACTTGGGGGTTGATTCCAAAGTGAGAAGGTACCCAAATTTTAACTTTCCCCCAAATTTTGAGTCAAGCTGTTTCTTTAGTTTCACATTATTGGGGTGTCAAAGGACCAGCGTGTGAAGACGTCAACACGTCGGAAGTGTCCTGCACGTTAGTGGGAATTCCACCTCCAGGACGCCCACGGTGACTCCCACTCATTTCCAGCCCAGACTCACAGGTTATATTTCCTCAGAAAACCCACACTGATCATTCAATAAAGAATTGCTATAGAAAAATGTAGAGAAAAGATGTAAAGTTTGACTGAGTTTCCTAAGTCATGCCGTGGCTCCAAAGCCATTTTTGCATTTTGTGACCAATTTACAGAAACGGGAAAGAAACACAGCCACACCGCTCCAGATGACTCGAGGAAGAGTCTAACAGAGCTCGCACAGTAGGCTGTCACTTTGCCAAGAAAGCTGCTCAGTCGCTGCCTTTTCCATTTGGCCCTAAACAGGATGGGGCTAGCGACAAGCTGTGGACTCCAGGGCTCCGCACACGTTATTGCCGGAGCTCATTGTAGTTACGGGGAGTCTTTCCCTTTGCTCGTTTTTCATTTTGCAACTGAACGCACGTGAGAGAAATCTCCCTACCTGAAGGCTCCTTGAGCTCCTGGCCCAGACCCTTCCATGACCACCTCCATGAAGGCCACTGGTCTTCCAGGAAGGGAGCCAGGCCCCCCAGGCCTCTTTCTCCTGGGGCCGTGGTTCAGCAGCCCCCATAGAAGCTCATTTCTGAGCAACTTCCGCCTGGTCCTGAGCAACTTCCGCCTGAACCTGAGCAACTTCCGCCTGGTCCTGAGCAACTTCCACCTGGTCCTGAGCAACTTCCACCTGAACCTGAGCAACTTCCGCCTGAACCTGAGCAACCTCCGCCTGGTCCTGAGCAACCTCCGCCTGAACCTGAGCAACCTCCGCCTGAACCTGAGCAACTTCCGCCTGAACCTGAGCAACCTCCGCCTGGTCCTGGGCAACTTCCGCCTGGTCCTGAGCAACCTCCGCCTGGTCCTGAGCAACCTCCGCCTGAACCTGAGCAACCTCCGCCTGGTCCTGAGCAACCTCCGCCTGGTCCTGAGCAACCTCCGCCTGAACCTGAGCAACCTCCGCCTGGTCCTGAGCAACCTCCGCCTGAACCTGAGCAACCTCCGCCTGGTCCTGAGCAACCTCCGCCTGGTCCTGAGCAACCTCCGCCTGAACCTGAGCAACCTCCTCCTGGTCCTGAGCAACCTCCGAGCAACCTCCGCCTGGTCCCGAGCAACCTCCGAGCAACCTCCGCCTGGTCCCGAGCAACCTCCGAGCAACCTCCGCCTGGTCCCGAGCAACCTCCGAGCAACCTCCGCCTGGTCCCGAGCAACCTCCAAGCAACCTCCGCCTGGTCCCGAGCAACCTCCGCCTGGTCCCGAGCAACCTCCGCCTGGTCCCGGGCAACCTCCTCCTGGTCCCGGGCAACCTCCGCCTGCACCCGGGCAACCTCCGCCTGGTCCTGAGCAACCTCCGCCTGAGCCTGAGCAACCTCCGCCTGGTCCTGAGCACCTTCCGCCTGGTCCTGAGCACCTTCCGCCTGGTCCTGAGCAACTTCCGCCTGGTCCTGAGCAACTTCCGCCTTGTCCTGAGCAACTTCCGCCTGAGCCTGAGCAACTTCCGCCTTGGCCTGAGCACCCCTCCCTTCCTTTTCTGTGTCCTTCCACGCCCAGCGAATGGAGACCTCCACTTCTTCTTGGCAGCTGGTGGGTCAGGAGGGAGGAGGGGTAGGTCATGACCAATTCAACTCCTTTGGAGACAATTCCACGAGTTTGAATAATTTATTTGAATAAGGAACTGTGCCCTCCTCCTTGGCAGCTCAGAAACGCTGAGATTTGAGAGTCGGTCTAGCACCCAGCACCAATGCCACCCTCTGTTGGGTCTGAGAATCCCTCCAGGGCCTGGGAGGAGCCTGACTGTGTCCTTTTCCGGAGTTCTTTGAACTGTTTTCCACTCCCCTTCCCCCAGCTATTTTGAAAATAAGTGCTAAAGTCCATGCCACATGGCAGTAGCTGATAACCAGGCCCCTGTTTCCTGCTGAACTGGGACAATTGAAAGCTGAATTTTCACATAAACCATCGCCCTGGCTGGGGCAGACCCCAGGCCTGCCTGAGATTTATTTCTGCAAAGTCCTGAAAGACTCAGCATCAGAGTCCCCATAGTTGTGCTGTTGTGACGGGAGCAAAAAATAAGAAGATATCCACCAGTGGAGGGACACTCGGGCGGCCCTCTCTTCTTGAGTGTGGCCTCTGATCTGCCCAGGGTGACTACACCTTTGGAAGTCAGTGCATTGCAGAGATGTCACTGCAACAGGCCGTGGAACAGGTGACTCCAAAACTCTAGCCCATGCCAGGAAACTCGATTCTGTGCTCACAACCTGAAGGTCCACAGTGGTTCAAGTGATCAAAACTGACCTGGGATAGGCCAGGCCCAGTGGCTCACACCTCTAATCCCAGCACTTTGGGAAGCCGAGGTGAGCAGATCACCAGAGGTCAGGAGTTCGAGACCAGCCTGGCCAACATGGTGAAACCTCGTCTCTAATAAAAACACAAATTATCTGGGAATGGGCACAGTGGCACATGCCTATAATCCCAGCTACTGGGGAGGCTGAGGCAGGTGAGTCACTTGAACCTGGGAGGCAGAGGTTGCAGTGAGCGGAGATCGTGCCTGGGCAAAAAGAGCAACACTTCATCTCAAAAACAAACAAACAAACAAACAAAATGCCTGGCCTGGGCTGGTGGCTATTTTGTAAGCGGGGTTTGCCTGGTGTTGGGGGCAAGCTGCAGGCTGGGTGAAGTCTTCTCCTAGTGCCTCTCATCCTCTTTAGACTCGTTCTTCTCAGGGACCCAGGGGCCCAGCCAAACATACAACTCAAGCAGACCTTCCGGGTCACATCACTGCGACCCACATGCCATTGGCCAAGGCCAGCCACATGACCAAGTGCAAAGTCTGTAGGGCAGGGAAGGGGGAGGGAGGGGAATGCCTGCAGATAGTCTGTAGGGCAGCGAAGGTGAGGGAAGGTGAGGGAAGGTGAGGGAAGGTGAGGGAGGGGGTGTCTGTGGATACTCACCTCAGCACAGAAGATCTAGTATGGAAGGTTGAACATTTGAACATGGTGGGAGCTAACTACAGAATAAAATACACATCTTGCCGGACGCCCGATCCCACGAAATAAATAAAAATAACATGAGGCAGCTATTCCACCTTCCCCGGAAGAAACGAGGCTGGGCAGGTCACCTTCCGTAGGCAGTGCAGGAAGAAGGCAGCACACACCATGGCAAACCACAGGTTCCTGGAAGATCACCTGAGTGTCAGAGAGAGGCCTTTGGGAAGGCCGAGGCAGGTGTGTGGACATTCACAGACGCTACCGAGGGTGAAAGGCAGCGTCATGCCATGTAAAATTCCACAGGAAAAACCACACCAAACCCCCAGCAATCATTCGATTCCTTTCTGATTTCTTCTAAGTGACTAGTCAGAAGTGAAAGCTCAATCTTGCTGTGTATGTGAGAAAACACATGATTTTTGCCTTTCAAGACAATGTCCCAGACCAAAGTGGTTATCACTATTTATGTTGTATTTCTGGCATTCACTTTAAGCAAATTTGCCACAAGTGAATGATAAGGACCTTCCTAACAGAGGCTCAGAGTGCAGGCCCTGAGACAGGGAGGCTGTGGTTCCGATCCCCACGTGTCTCTGATCACTGTGTGACTTCGGGTGTGTCACTGAACCTCTCTGGGGCTGTTTTCCCACCCACTAAGGGAATGATAAGGACTTTCCTAATAGAGGCTCAGAGTGCAGGCTCTGAGACAGGGAGGCTTTGGTTCCGATCCCCAAGTGTCTTTGATCACTGTGTGACTTCCGGTGTGTCACTGAACCTCTCTGGGGCTGTTTTCCCACCCACTCCGCATGGAAAGAATTAAATAAGGTGATATATTTAAAACATAACTCCAGCTGGGCGAGGTGGCTCACGCCTGTAATCCCAACACTTTGGAAGGTCAAGGCAGGTGGATCGAGACCATCCTGGCTAGCATGGTGAAACCCATCTCTACTAAAAATAAAAAAATTAGTCAGGCGTGGTGGTGGGCACCTGTAATCCCAGCTGCTCGGGAGGCTGAGGCAGGAGAATTGCCTCAACCCAGGAGGCAGAGGCTGCAGTGAGCCGAGATCACACCACTGCACTCTAGCCTGGGAAACAGAGTGAGACTGTGTCAAAAAAAAAAAAACAAAAAACAAAAAACAAACCCAAAACACCATAACTCCTAGCACGTAGTAGCACTCGTAGTGAACGACAGGTGTTACCGCCAACATCACAGGACCATTCTACTGTGGCACTTAGACCTTGGTGAATTCTCTTTATTATTTTAGGGTAGCTAATTGTAATCAAGTTTATACAACTGAAACAAGCAAATACGTGAACCAGAGCTGCCTACACATTTCGCACAATACCTTCGCCTGCTTTCCTGGAACTTTTTTATGGAAAAAGATTTTTCTGGAACTTTTGCTTTCCACAAGCAAAAAAAGGATATAACCACAACAGAAATATGAATGCAAAACCTAACCCTGCACCAACAGGATATCATTGACCATCCTCGGGGGTTACCGCACAGCTGGATGTGAAGCACACGCGCTCCCTGGTGCTGTGGGTCTCGGGAAGTGCTGTGATGGACAGGACGGGGCGGGGGGGGGGCTGGGACTCATGTGCACCCACAGGCAGAAGAGGACATCCCCCGCCCATCCCCCGCCACCTCCATGAGTGCTCAGGATGGGAGCAGCTGTGAGCAAGCAGATGCTACTGTGAAAAAACCAGGGGGAAAGGAAGAAATGGAGGTGGGAGGGCCCCTGCTTCTGACACCAGGGAAAGGAAGAAATGGAGGTGGGAGGGCCCCTGCTTCTGACACCAGGGAAAGGAAGAAATGGAGGTGGGAGGGCCCCTGCTTCTGACACCAGGGAAAGGAAGAAATGGAGGTGGGGGACCCCTGCTTCTTACACCAGGGAAAGGAAGAAATGGAGGTGGGGGGCCCCTGCTTCTGACACCAGGGAAAGGAAGAAATGGAGGTGGGAGGGCCCCTGCTTCTTACACCAGGGAAAGGAAGAAATGGAGGTGGGAGGGGCCCTACTTCTTACACCAGGGAAAGGAAGAAATGGAGGTGGGGGGCCCCTGCTTCTTACACCAGGGAAAGGAAGAAATGGAGGTGGGGGGCCCCTGCTTCTTACATCAGGGAAAGGAAGAAATGGAGGTGGGAGAGGCCCTGCTTCTTACACCAGGGAAAGGAAGAAATGGAGGTGGCAGGGGCCCTGCTTCTTACACCAGGGAAAGGAAGAAATGGAGGTGGGAGGGCCCCTGCTTCTTACACCAGGGAAAGGAAGAAATGAGGTGGGAGGGCCCCTGCTTCTGACACCAGGGAAAGGAAGAAATGGAGATGGGAGGGGCCCTACTTCTTACACCAGGGAAAGGAAGAAATGGAGGTGGGAGGGGCCCTACTTCTTACACCAAGGAAAGGAAGAAATGGAGGTGGGGGGCCCCTGCTTCTTACACCAGGGAAAGGAAGAAATGGAGGTGGGAGAGGCCCTGCTTCTTACACCAGGGAAAGGAAGAAATGGAGGTGGCAGGGGCCCTGCTTCTTACACCAGGGAAAGGAAGAAATGGAGGTGGGAGGGGCCCTGCTTCTTACACCAGGGAAAGGAAGAAATGGAGGTGGGAGGCCCCTGCTTCTTACACCAGGGAAAGGAAGAAATGGAGGTGGGAGGCCCCTGCTTCTTACACCAGGGAAAGGAAGAAATGGAGGTGGGAGGCCCCTGCTTCTTACACCAGGGAAAGGAAGAAATGGAGGTGGGAGGGGCTCCTGCTTCTGACACTTTGCTGCTGAGGTGACATCAGGTCTTTTCTGAAATTTTCAGCATTTGAAGTCAAATAAACCAGTCAAAGTGCAAAAGCTCATTATGTGACTGTTGACACTTCTCAGGGACAGAAATGTGTGTGTGAGTCCTGCCAGCCTGCGCAGCCAGCGGGTCACCGAGAAGCTGCGTGGGTGGGGCTGAGAAACCCACAGGGGCAGTGAGACCACTCAGCCGCAGGGCAGAAGAGCGCTCCCAGGCGGAGGGGGCAGCCTGGACGGAGCCATGAAGACACAGGAGAGCAGGCTGTGTGAGTGTGAGAGCCAGCATGTGGTGTGTGCCTGTGTGTGCATATGTGTATGTGGTGTGTGCGTATGTGGTGTGTTTGTGAATGTGGTGTGTGTGCCCTTGAGTGTGTATGTGTTTGGTGTGCGCACGTGTGAATGTGTGTGGTGTGAGTGTGAATGTGTGTGCGGTATGTGTGTGGTGTCTGTGTGTATGTTATGTGAGTGTGTGTATGTGGCGTGTAAATGTGTGTGTGCACATGTATGAAGTATGAGTGCATGTGTGGTGTGTGTGGGATGTGTGTGTGAGTGTGTGGGATGTGATATGGTGTGTGTGGGTGTATGGTATGAGTGTGTGTGGTATGAATATGTGTGGTGTGAGTGTATTGTAGTGTGTGTGGTATATGTGTGTGGGGGGATGTGATATTGTGTGTGTGAGCGTGTGTATGGTATGAGTGTGTGTGGTATGAATATGTGTGGTGTGAGTGTATGTGTAGTGTGTGTGGTATGTGTGTGTGGGGGGATGTGATATTGTGTGTGTGAGCGTGTGTATGGTATGAGTGTGTGTGGTATGAATATGTGTGGTGTGAGTGTATGTGTAGTGTGTGTGGTATATGTGTGTGGGGGGATGTAATATTGTGTGTGTGAGCGTGTGTATGGTATGAGTGTGTGTGGTATGAATGTGTGGTGTGAGTGTGTGTATGTGTGGTGTGTGTGGTATGCATGTGTGTGTGTGGTGTGAGTGTATGTTATGAATGTGTGTGGTATGCATGTGTGTGTGAGTGTGTGTGGTGTGTGTGGTGTGTGTGAGCGTGTGTATGGTATGAGTATGTGTGGTGTGAGTGTGTGTGGTGTGTGTGGTGTGTGTGAGCATGTGTATGGTATGAGTATGTGTGGTGTGAGTGTGTGTGTGGTGTGTGTGGTGTGTGTGTGTGGTGTGTGTGAGCGTGTGTATGGTATGAGTATGTGTGGTGTGTGTGTGTGGTGTGTGTGGTGTGTGTGGTGTGTGTGAGCGTGTGTATGGTATGAGTGTGTGTGGTGTGAGTGTGTGTGTGGTGTGTGTGGTGTGTGTGTGTGTGGTGTGTGTGAGCGTGTGTATGGTATGAGTATGTGTGGTGTGAGTGTGTGTGTGTGGTGTGTGTGAGTGTGTGTGGTGTGTGTGGTGTGTGTGCGTGTGTGTGGTGTGTGTGGTGTGTGTGAGTGTGTGTGGCATGAGTGTGTCTCTTGACTTTAAGTGGCCCAGCATTGCCGATGTGTGTTGCAGGATGGAAGAGAGCAGAAAGCAAGAGGTGAGGGCAGAGGTAAAATTGAGGGGTTGTCCTGGAGGTCAGCTCTGAGATGCAGGCTGAGGGTGGATGACAATGGGCACTCGCCCCTGAAAAGCACACATATGTGCACGTTCACACAGAGGAGTGTCCTGCAGAATGCAATCGTGGGTACTCACATACCACAAGCAAGCAAGCGGCTTCCGAGTCTTCGCCAGACAGAGGGGCTGCAGGGAAGACCACACACCAGGCTCCACCCTGGCGGGATGCAGAAGGGAAATCACAAGGGGAAATTGAGAGCAGGATCCCAGGATGGCAAGAGCGGCCCCACCCCCATGACCACTGCCATGAAAATGAAATGCACACTCCACCCTTCACCCCGCCACACACCCTCCGTGGCTGCAGACAAGAGGAAGTGAGTTCATAGCAAACGCCCACGACTTCATTTGCAGGTCAGAGGAACCAGGCTTCAGAGGATGGAAGTGGAAGAATCCACACCGTGTCAGAAGCAGCAGGAGGCTGGACTGGGCTGATAAGAAAGCACAGGGCCACAGGGGAAAGGAAGAAGGCAGCACAGGGCGCTGGGGGGAGCTAACCGGTGGCCGGGTGGAAACCCCCACCTGCTCTTCACTGGCTAAGAGGATGTGATTGCCATGGGCCAGGGGAGGGCCGGTGAGGCCGGGCTGTGGCAGTGTCTCAGGAAGGACCGAGAGGCCCCACAAGGAAACAGAACTGGGTAGAGCCCTCCGAACGCAGCTATAGGGAAACAGCCGTGTGCACAGGGGCGATGGCATGGCAGGGAGACCTGAGCAGGCGGTGGCCCCTCAGAACGGGGAGGGCATGATGATGCTGGTCGGATGGTGACTCTGAGCATGGTGCTTCCGTGAGACGTCATGAGGATTTGTGGCATCTGCCGGACAAAGGCCTCCCGTTCCTCCTCGCCCTCCCACTCTGACTTCAGACTCGTGTCAGCGCCTGTCTACGCTTTGCACCTCTGGACGCATGTTCTTTCTCCCCGACTTGTCTTCCTCTGCCTGGTGTTAAATGTCAGAACTCCTGAAGGCCTGATCCCAAGCTTTCTTCTCTTCTCATCTTATGTGCCCGAGAAATGTCACCGTGACTCCAGTTAGCCTTTAAACGAAGGTGGCTCGCAAACTCCTAACTCCCACTCCAGCCTCTTTGGCAAGCTTGGGGTTCATTCATCTAACCTTGAGGTCACAGCCGAACGTCAACGTACCCAAGGTGGAAGTGCTAACCTTCACGTCCCCAACAGATGGACTTCCAAAGTCCCTGTGTGTGCCTGGCACCCACACCCATGCAGCTTTACAAGCCAGACGGGGACAGCATTTCCGACAACGACAGCCAGGCACCCACCCCAGCTCCGGGGTCTGTGTGTCGCCTCCCAAGTGTCTCTGGAATTCGGCCATCTCTCTTCATCTCCATGGCGTTTACTCTTGTCCAAGCTCCCATGCCTGTCAGTCTTTCTGGAGGTCCCTGGGGCCTCCCAACTGCTCCATCTACATCACTCTGCTCCCCACGGAACACCCGGTGTGCCACAGCCTGAACCAGTTAGGAGGAGCACGCTGCTTCCCGCCCCACACCCCGTCCCACTTCCTGCTAACACCTGATTGCCTTGCACACTCGGGATGGGTCAGGCCCCACAGACCAACGTGCAGGACCCGTGCACATTTTTTCAAGGTGGACACTCATCCAAAGAGAAACCAGTAAGATTGTTTAAACTGAATTCTGAGATTAACAGAACAAAATAAACGAGCGAAAGCACTCTCAACAAAGCAGACTCATTCCCCTGGCCAAGAACAGCAAAGCGTCCAGCCCAGACAGTCACCTTGGGACAAGAGGACCATGGCTGCGACTCCAGGAAGCAGAGCCAAGAACTAGAGACGCAAAGCAGGCCATATTGTTCTGAGGTTTGTGATCCAGTAATCCACTGCTCTGTTTTCCTAAACCACATTGACTCAGGTTTTCTGTAAAATAAAGCAAAAGAATCATATTATAGTTAACATGTAGCTGATCACAGCACTACCCTCTTGGCAAAATGTGTCAATAGCTTCCTATGACCCGTGGTTCTTAAGATAAAAACCAAACCTCCTTAATGTGACCACCAAGGCCCTGAGAGGTCTGGGCCTGTTTACCTTCCCAGCCACATGGCGAAGCTCTGTGCCTGCCTCACCTCCAATAACATTCAGCTTGCTTCCAGGCCTTCACACAGTCCTCCCCTAACACAGTCTTTGCTCCAGATGCTCCTCCTCGCCCCCCACCTCCCCCCAGTCATTCACCTTTTCCTTCAGAGAGGCGATCCACAGGAGATTCCTGTACCTTGCTTTCATAGAATCATGGTCCTCTCCTTCAAAACAATTTTCACCATTTATAATTAAATAATACTTAGTGCGATTATCTGATTGTTTGCCTCCTGCACTAGACAGCAAACTGAGCAATGATCATGGATATCTGCTTCTGCTCACAGCTGCAGCCCCAGCATCTGATATACATGGTGAGTGCTGGAAAATGCTTAGTGGGTGGGTGGATGAACAGATGGGTGGGCAGGTGGGTGGGTGGATGGATGGATGGATGGATGGATGGATGGATGGACAGATGGATGGGTGGGTGGATGAACAGATGGATGGATGGATGGATGGATGGATGGATGGATGGATGGATGAACAGATGGATGGGTGGGTGGGTGGGTGGGTGGGTGGGTGGATGGATGGATGGATGAACAGATGGATGGGTGAGTGGGTGGATGGATGGATGGATGGATGGGTGGGTGGGTGGGTGGGTGGATGGATGGATGGATGGATGGATGGATGAACAGATGGATGGGTGGGTGGGTGGATGGATGGATGGATGGATGGATGAACAGATGGATGAATGGATGGATGGATGAACAGATGGGTGGGTGGGTGGATGGATGGATGGATGGACAAATAGATTGAAGGGCGGACAGATGGACACATGGATGGATGATGAATAGATTGATGGGTGGACAGATGAACAGGTGGATGGATGGATGGATGGGTAGATGGATAGATGGATAGATTGATGGGTATACAGATGGACAGGTAGATGGATGGATGATTGATGGGCAGACAAATAAATGCGTGGATGGATGGATGGATGAATTGTCAATGAACTTTGGAAGGGAGAGTCAGAGACAAGAGCAGTGAGAGGTTTCCAGCTTGAATTTCCAGGTAGAGATGATATCTGAGCCAGAAGGAGGAGAAAGGTGGGTAGGGAGGTGTTATTTGCACGCTACTATGTAAATGGAAGGGACACAAAGTGAAATGAAAGTTTGGAGACCCATGTTTGAAAGCCCATGTTTCCCTCGGTCACTCAGAGCAGCAGCATTCTGTTCATCAAATAAAAAACAATACTCAGATGATTTCAGCCAGCCACAGTCTCCACACACACCCCTGAATCCGGATATTCTCAGGCCCACCTTTGTCCCTAAGCATGCCTGGCTCCTGTCACTGTGCCCCCTTTCTGCACCCCCCGCCAGCTTCACAGCCCTCCAAGCTGCCTGCCATTAATAACTCTGCACACAGAGCAATTCCTCTAAAACTTCACTAGACGCAAACAAGAAACGTTTATAATTTTACTTAATAAGGATAAATGTGAAAATCTAGCACCTACACAAATGAATGACTAAAAACAGTGCTTTTGCTCAAGACTGAGAAGAACACGTTGTCATCTTGATGACCCTGAAGATTTGGGGTCACACAGAACCAGCCATAGGTGTTGACAAGTTAAGGTGTAATTTGAAAATAGAGCACCCCGGTCTAACTAAGGTCAGTGGCGTTTTCAGTGTGACCTAGTTAAGGTAGTGTTAATTCCCCTTGGCTATATCTTCATGGTATATTACTTCTGATTACTCAAAAACAGGTGATCACAAAGGCAGATTATTTTAAATATCCCATACAATGGGAAATATGTTTATTTTATGTTAACTCGTTAATTTGTAATGATGACTGAAGCTTTTTCTAGTGACACTTTCATCTTGGTAATGGCTGCTTTAAAAGTACGGATCACATGAAAAATGTTATGTGACATGCCATTATTTTTAAATATAGTTTATAGTAGTGATGTTTGCTAGATGTAGACACAGAATTTATACTGGAAAATAGAGAGAGAAAGTGATGCCTCCCAATAATTCAATTATCTGTAATTTCACATCATCAATATAATTACGCCAGGATCTCTAATACTGTCCCCCCCCCCCACTCCGGCCTAGTAGGTCCCCCTTAGAAGTCACACATTTAAACTGGAAAAAAAAAAAAAAAAACAGAAAGAACTCTTAGTAACTGAAAATATGTATAGAAAGGCATTTGGCAACTCCACTTATGATTGAAGCATAGAAATTGGAAAATGTCTAATTAATAAATCAATTAAGTAATTAAAACACACAAAACACCCTGCAGCTCCATTCATTCAGCCAGCAAGGACTGAGTCGCATTTTACACTCACAGGGTTCCAGCTCACAGGGGCCGCGTGTGGAGCCTCGCTCTCCCT
This sequence comes from Callithrix jacchus, assembly GCF_049354715.1. Taxonomy (NCBI): domain Eukaryota; kingdom Metazoa; phylum Chordata; class Mammalia; order Primates; family Cebidae; genus Callithrix; species Callithrix jacchus. Next base: position 174,276,673 of record NC_133505.1, read on the forward strand.
TCTTCCCAGCACTCACAGGGTTCCAGCTCGCAGGGGCCGCGTGTGGAGCCTCGCTCTCCCTTCTTCCCAGCAGTCACAGGGTTCCAGCTCGCAGGGGCCGCGTGTGGAGCCTCGCTCTCCCTTCTTCCCAGCAGTCACAGGGTTCCAGCTCGCAGGGGCCGCGTGTGGAGCCTCGCTCTCCCTTCTTCCCAGCAGTCACAGGGTTCCAGCTCCCAGGGGCCGCGTGTGGAGCCTCGCTCTCCCTTCTTCCCAGCAGTCACAGGGTTCCAGCTCCCAGGGGCCGCGTGTGGAGCCTCGCTCTCCCTTCTTCCCAGCAGTCACAGGGTTCCAGCTCGCAGGGGCCGCGTGTGGAGCCTCGCTCTCCCTTCTTCCCAGCACTCACAGGGTTCCAGCTCCCAGGGGCCGCGTGTGGAGCCTCGCTCTCCCTTCTTCCCAGCACTCACAGGGTTCCAGCTCGCAGGGGCCGCGTGTGGAGCCTCGCTCTCCCTTCTTCCCAGCAGTCACAGGGTTCCAGCTCGCAGGGGCCGCGTGTGGAGCCTCGCTCTCCCTTCTTCCCAGCAGTCACAGGGTTCCAGCTCGCAGGGGCCGCGTGTGGAGCCTCGCTCTCCCTTCTTCCCAGCAGTCACAGGGTTCCAGCTCCCAGGGGCCGCGTGTGGAGCCTCGCTCTCCCTTCTTCCCAGCAGTCACAGGGTTCCAGCTCCCAGGGGCCGCGTGTGGAGCCTCGCTCTCCCTTCTTCCCAGCAGTCACAGGGTTCCAGCTCGCAGGGGCCGCGTGTGGAGCCTCGCTCTCCCTTCTTCCCAGCAGTCACAGGGTTCCAGCTCGCAGGGGCCGCGTGTGGAGCCTCGCTCTCCCTTCTTCCCAGCAGTCACAGGGTTCTAGCTCCCAGGGGCCGCCTGTGGAGCCTCGCTCTCCCTTCTTCCCAGCAGTCACAGGGTTCCAGCTCGCAGGGGCCGCGTGTGGAGCCTCGCTCTCCCTTCTTCCCAGCAGTCACAGGGTTCCAGCTCGCAGGGGCCGCGTGTGGAGCCTCGCTCTCCCTTCTTCCCAGCAGTCACAGGGTTCCAGCTCCCAGGGGCCGCGTGTGGAGCCTCGCTCTCCCTTCTTCCCAGCAGTCACAGGGTTCCAGCTCCCAGGGGCCGCGTGTGGAGCCTCGCTCTCCCTTCTTCCCAGCAGTCGGTTCCACAGTGTGGCTGAGCACACAGCGTCCTGGGAAGGAAGACAGCTTGCCGACGTGGTTTGACTCTGCAACCCCGCCCAAATCTCACGTCAAATTGTGACCCCCCGTGTTGGAGGTGAGGCCTGGTGGGAGGTGAGTAGCTCACAGGGTGGACTTCCCCGTTGGTACTGGGTGGCGATAACGATTGAGATCCTGTTGTGCAGAAGTGTGTAGCACCTGCCCTCTCCTCTCTTCCACCTGCTCCTGCCATGAGAGGCGCCGGCTCCTGCTTCACTTCCCGCCATGATTGAAAGTTCCCTACGATCTTTCCAGAAGCAGAAGCTGCCACACTTCCTGAACAGCCTGCAGAATGTGGAGCTCGTTAAGTCTCTTTTCTTTATAAATTTCCCAGGCCTGGGTGTTTCTTTATTGCAGTTCGAGGACGGCCTGACACACTTATCCAGCTTCCCTGCAGCTAAGGGTTGTGGGCTGAACTATGCCCTCCTAAATTCCAAGGCGTTTGGCAGCTCCACTTATGGTTGAAGTGCTCAACTCTACTCCCAGTGTGATGGTTTTTGGAGGTGGGGCCTTGGGAGGGAACCAGGTTTAAATGAGGTCATGCAGGTGGGTTTCTATGAGGTGATCAGTGTCCTTACAGAAGACGAAGAGTCCGGAGCTTGGCTGTCTCTCTCCACCTCCCTGAGGAAAGGCCACGTGAGGGCACAGCAAGACGGTCACCATGTGCCACCCCAGGTGGGAGAAACGGACCCCCTGCTTCTCACCAGGTTCTCACCGGACTGTGCCAACATCTGAGTCTGGGTTTCCAGGCTCCAGACCTGTGAGGAATAAATTCACTTGGTTGAAGTTGCCCGTCTGCAGTATTCATCATGATGGCTTGAATTGACCAAGACACTGAGTGTGGTCAGAGTGTGTGGAGACGTGGTTAACAACTACAGGAGTCCCCGCACCACGGATTCACTTTCTAGTGTTTCTGTTAACTGAGGCCCCAAAATATTAGATGAAAAATTCCAGAAATTAGCAATCCACAGGTTTTGAATTGCCCACTGTTCTGAGTGGTGTGATGAGGGCTCTCGCTGTCACTCATCTCCTGCCCCAGAGAGAGTCCTCCCTTTGTCCAGTGGCTCCCTTTGTCCAGCAGATCCACAGCGTGGCTCCCTTTGTCCAGTGGATCCACAGTGTGGCTGTTCCCTGTCCGAGAGTCACTTCATCGTCACCTTGGTTATCAGATCAACTGTCAAAGTCTCCCAGTGCCATTGTTCAGGTCACTCCTGGTTCACTCAGGAAAGGCCGCCAAAGGCTGGCCATTTGGTTCCACCAGGAAGAAGCCATAAAGTGAAAAGGTGTCAGTTCTCAATAAGCAAAGGCAAGAGTCATATGCTGAGGCTGCTAAGATCTACAATAGGAATGAATCTCTATCAGGGAAACTATAAACACGGAAAAGAAATTTTGCATCTCAAAATGCAAAAATCACAGCAGCAGGGCATGGTGAGTGCTTAGTTAAGGTAAAAAGTTATTGAGTGTGGGGGTGGCTGACACGCCCAGAAACGTCTTCTGATGGACAGCAGGTGGGTCTGATGGCATCGCTGTCTCGGGAGTCCACTGGGGGTCTTGGAACGCACACCCCGAGGATACAGGGGAGCCAGTGTGCAGGGATCCCCTCAAGAGTGGCTCACAGGCCCAAACTTTCTCTGGCCGCAGTGCCAGAATATGGGCCCCAGCTGGAGCTGCTATTTCAGACCTAGAGCTGGAAGCCATGAGGTTGACTCAGAAGTAAGATAAAGGAGCCCGTACCCTGAAGCTCATACACAGCCCAGGCTGCTGCCCTGTGATTGTGCTTAAGACACTGGTGTGTGTGCGTGTGTGTACACGTGTGTATGTGTAATGACCACTTGCACCCAAATTCAATCCTGATCGACATGTGTCCTGAGGACTGGGGCCCCGCTCCTTGCTCCTCACCTTGGCCCTGTGTTCAGTCACTGCTCTGGAGCTGCTCTGTGAAGGGGCTCAGTGCCCTGGGAGGATGCGTCCTCTTCTTGCTCCTGTGTGATGAGGTTTACAGGATGGCAGAGCAGCCTGTCAATCGAGCTGAAGTGTAGATACACACACACACACACACACACACACACATGCTCATACAAATGCATATACATATACACACGTGCACACACATATATTCATTTATGTATACATACAGACATACATATACATATATACACATATACATACACTTCATTTATGTGTATACACACATACACACATGTATACATATGCCACACGCACACACATATCTATATATACACACACATATATACATACACACACAAATATATATTCATTCATATATACACACACATATACATATACACACATATATTCATTTATATACACACATACACGCATATATATAGTCACATATACATACACACACATATAATTTATATAAATACACACAACATATACATATATGTGCACACACATATTCATTTATATATACACATATATGATACATTGCATACACATATAGGTATATACACACATATGAATATGCACACATATGCATACACACATTTATATACATACACACACATATATATTTATATATACACACATATACGCATATACACACATACATACATATACACATATATTCATTATACACACACATACACATACACACATATACATGTACACACATATGCATACATACCCACACACATACATATTCATTTATATGTATACATACACATACATATGCACACACATGTATATTCCTTTATATATACACCCATATACATATAGACACATCACACATATGTATACATATGCACACATATATATATTCATTTATAAATATGCACACATTCATTTACATATATACACACATACACACATATATACTCATTTATATATACACACATTCACATATACATATACACATATGCACACACACATATATTCATTTATATATACACACATACACATATTTACATATGTACACATATACATACACATACATATACATACATAAACACATGTTTATTTATATACAACACATACACACACATATACTCATTTATATACACACATGCATATATGCATCTACATATGTATTCCATGGATATACACATACGCACATACACATACACACATACGTATATAAACACACATACATATAAATACATATTCACTTATATACACACATGTGTACACATATATATTCATTTACATCTACATGCATACATATGTACATTTATGTACACACATATGCACATACACACATATACACACATATATTTATATATAAACCCATATAAAATAATGTATAAGTACTATATATAAAATAATGTTTATATCAATATTTCTATTTCTCCTTCCATGAATTCATTGGAAACTTTGTTCATCCGTTCACAGAAAGCAAGTTGCCAAATGTCTGTGTATTCCAGTGACCCAGATTTCAAAACTGACTGATTCTACAGTAACGAGAAGTCAGAAAGTGAACTGTGGCAGCCGGAGACCTCCCCGGTGAGGATGATGGAGGTGGGCGACTGTGGCCCAGACAGTGTGTTGGCAAAGAAGAAGTCAGGTGCACGTGGGCTCCGCGCGAATTCCAAACCTGGGAAACAGCAGGCTGGTCAGATGGATTTGGGTTGTGTGGAAAAAGAAATCTTTAGATTCCTCTCCATTCTCTGAGTGCTGTGGAATTCTTTTTCATAGAGAAAGATTAAAGCAAACGCCAGAGGGGCTGGTTCTAATATGAATATTTATGAAGTGAGCCGAACAACTCATACTGCACCAAAGGGGCCCCGTGGGTCTTCTCTTTGAAAACTGTAAGAAGGCCTTTCAGTTAAACTGTGAAGAGTTACAAAGGGAACCACAAGGTCGATCTTTTTCTGATGTCCTAAGTCCACCGACGTCCTGCGATGTGCACTTAGCAACACGCTCCTCATCTCCTGAATATCAGTGACGTCGTCTGCAAGATCAAGTGAGTCCAGAAAATTCTGAAATCAATTTCTAACGGGGCAACCTAAATTGACCAGGGCATGCTGTAACAGCGCTGCTCCCAGCCTGGCCACCCACCCCAGGGTGTGCCGGAGCCGGCTTGCACCAGCTCCTAAGAGCCATCTCTGGATGGCTTCTGGAGAATTTTTCAAACTAGTTGTTAGTCACAGCTCTGGTGAGAAAATGCAGAAGTAAGGACCGTTCCCACCCCTGAAACTACACAGGAAGCTAAAGGGAGCCGGTTCACAGTTGGTAGTACCGGAACTCACGGCTTTCACTTAATCAATAACATTAGCATGAGGTGACATGAGAAACCGTTTAGTTCATATCCGCGTAACAATAAATGTATGGAGGAAAGTGAGCAGGATGAAGCAGCCCCAGTGCCACACCACGGTGGAGTGCAGCCCAGACTGTCTGCGGTGTGAAACCTGGGCGGAAACCACCGAAATGTTCTGTGGGCACGGGCTGGCGGCTCGGAGTGTGCAGTGAGTGTCGTGTGGGTCTTTTTATTTGGAAGTTGCACAGTTTGCATCCTTTCTATCAGCAAGGTTTACAACAGAAATTCTCATGGGTACTTTTTCCTGGAGAGCCCGTTGTGAAACGTTCAGCAGCACTGCTCACCGCCCAGCCCCCCTCCCTCGCCTCCTCCCACACGCTCTCCTCCTGATGTAAAAACGCATGTCCTACTATCAGCCTGGGACTAATCCCATCCAAGTTTCCAGCATCTTGGGGTGAAGGGGCCCTTGTCTTGCTTTGGAAGTCTTCCAGAGCCAGAAATGGTTCACTCTTCATGGCGTGTCTGGGGGCCGGGAGGGTCACTGGCTGCCTAGAAACGAGGCTGAAGTGTTGGAAAAGAGCCGTATTCCTGCGATTGTTGATCCCCAGATTTCCAGCGTTTCCCTAACAGGTGTGCTCCGGCTTCAGACGCTTGCACCAACTCCCTGCCAGGGCTTCAGACGCTTTCGAAACCCCCTTTCGGATGTGTCCTCGGGGCTGGTGTGTGACCTGCAGAAGTAACCCAGTCATATTTCAGAATTTTCACCAAAAATGTTGTTCCCCAGCATTCTTTTTTACTCCCTTCACCTCAAAACTCCGGACGATGGTGGCCTGTTTGTACGGAAAAACACGACTTTAGAGTTGAAAAGCAGAGGGCAGAGGCGTGAAGTCAGAGGAGGAAAAACAAGGCTGCGGTTTTAAAAGACAATCCCGTTAGAAGCAGAAGCAGTTAATGAAATTGAGTTGAGACTTGAAAGTCACAATATTTATGAAGTGCCTACTATGTGCCAAGAACTTGCTAAGTCAGCCAGGCATGGTGGCTCACGCCTGTAATCCCAGCACATTGGGAGGCCGGGGCAGGTGGGTCACCTGAGGTCAGGAGTGCGAGACAACATGGTGAAACCCTGTCTTTACTAAAATTACCAAAAAAAAAAAAAAAAAAAAATAGCCAGGTGTGGTGGCTCACGCCTGTAATCCCAGCTACTTGGGAGGCTGAGGCAGGAGAATCACTTGAACCCAGAAGGTGGAGGTGGAGGCTGCAGTGAGCCAAGCTCAAATCACTGTACACCAGCTCCAGCCTGGGCTACAGGGTGAGACTGAGTTTCAAAAAAAACTTGCCAAGTCCTAAGAAGTCAAAGATAAATGCAACAGAATCAGTGCTCCTGAGAAGGCCACACGGTCTAGCTGGAGACGTGGAGGCTGAAGTCACTGATGCCGTTAAGCAGTGTCCGTGGTGGTGTGATCAGAGTGATACTGGGCTGAGTCCGCTCACTATTAACGCGCCTGAGCTAGTCCCATGGTGCTGGAATTCGATGTGGGAGAAGGGGACAAAGGCCACAGCTTGGCGCCACAGAAGAGCATCGTGACGTGAGCCATTTTCACCAGGCGACGGAGAGTTTGTGTGTGGTCCTGAACCACCACGGAGTTGCTTCATCTAATCCTGTATTTTCAAGTTGGGTTGTCCTCTGCCTCCCGGGTTCAAGCAATTCTCCTGACCCAGCCTCCCTAGTAGCTGGGATTACAGGTGCCCAGCACCACACCCAGCTAATTTTTGTATTCTTAGTAGAGGTGGGGTTTCACCGTGTTGGCCAGGCTGGTCTTGAACTCCTGACCTCTGGTGATCCAATCTCCCAAAGTGCTGGGATCACAGGCGTAAGCCACAGCGCCCAGCCTCTGTTCTTAACAGCACTCATCTCACAGAACCAGGGTGTCATCCCTAGGACCTCATTTTACGTTAATTACTTCTAACTTCCAGAAGCCCACCTCCAAATACAGGCACACTGAGAGGTCAGGGCCTCCATATGTGAATTTGGGCCTGGTGCGGTGGCTTACCTGTAATCCCAACACTTTGGGAAGCTGGAGTGAGAGGATCACTTAAGGCCAGACTGGACAAGAAAGTGAGACCCCATCTCTACATTTTTTTTTTTATTTAGCCTGACATGGTGACATGCACCTGTAGTCCTACCTACTTGGGAGGCTGAGGTGGGAGGATCAGTTGAGCTCAGGAGTTTGATGCACCTGTAGTCCTACCTACTTGGGAGGCTGAGGTGGGAGGATCATTTGAGCTCAGGAGTTTGAGGCTGCAGTGAGCTGTGATTGCCCCACTGCACTCAGGCTGGACAACAGAGTGTGACCCTATCTCTGAAATACAAATCTAGGAATTTGCAGGGAACACTAGCATCCCAAAACATTTGTGCAAAATGCATAGATGAAGTAAATTCTATATTTCCTTTTGCAGAGCATGTCATTCTTTGAAAGATTTGAGCTAAGATGCTAAACAAGGTAGATGCTGTCTTGCTGTTACTGGAGGCGCCACGGTGTGCCCTCCCACCCGGACAAGACGACCTCAGAACATTTTCCCATGGGAGAATCTTGCATCCTGTTCAGCCCTGTGGCCAGAAGAGTGTCTGGTCCCTGCAGACATTCGACAAATATCAGTGAATGAATTTGCAAGCAAATGGAGGTGTGCGTCACTGGGAGATGGGGAGGTCCAGAGGCAGGAATCCTGTGGGGCTTCCTCTCTACCTTCTCCCGTTTCTCTTCAGGAGAGAGGCCTTGATTGATTCTCACCCCCAGGCTGGACAGTAAGGAATGCCCATTTAGATAAGCGCTGTCTAGACGCACGGTTGACTTCTTGCTATGGCTTGAATGCCCCTCCAAGACTCACACTGGGACTCAACAGTCTTAAGAGGCTTTGCCCTTGTGAAGGAGTTAATGCTGCTATCTCAGGGAAGAGCTCTAAATAAAAGAATACATTCAGCCCTCACTTTCTCCCCGCCTCATGCGCTCTCCTGCCCTTCTTTCCACCATAGGCTGGTGAAACAGGAAGGCCCCCACCACACGGCTGAACTGAGACTAGCTCCATAGCACCACAGCCTTGGACTTCCCAGGCCCCAGAACCATGAACCAAATACACTGTTCTTTATGAATGGCCCAGTCTGTGGCATTCTCTAAGAGCAGCACAAATGGACGAAGCCAAACTCTTCAGTGCTTTCTTACTGACCTCGGAGCCCTAGACACTGGTTCCTTTAGATGATGTGCTCCGAGAGTGTGCCTCACTGGCAGGGTGACCTCAGCACCAGTGAAGCCACCATCTTAGTGGAGCCCAGGGGAGATGCAGAGTCGGGATCAGTTCTGGACTCTGCGGCAGGCTGGCGACTGGTGCGTTTCTGTGAGCGGCAACCTCCTCGTTGGTCAGTTTCCCTAGGAGTTATACGAAGGGAAAAGGACCAATTCCCACTGATCACCACTTTCACTTTCCCAGTGCCGAGCTTGACACTCCACCAACTATCGCCTCTCCCAAAGCCTTGAGGGAAGTGGCAGTCACACTTCCAGGTGAGAAAACCCCAGGGAAGTCTCCTCCGTCCCCCTAACCAGGAATAATAACAATTCCTGGTTCCAGAGGTTTGTTTTCAACTGATACCATAAATGGGATACTTCGCCACTCCCCTTTCTGTGCAGGGGTTGAGACGTGTTAGAAGAACCAGCCCAGCAGCCAGCACCTGCCGTGTGGGAACCTCTCTCTGGTGAGCATCTTTCTTGCCACGATGGCCCCTAGGCGGTCTCTGTGGTATCTTTCTTCTTCATCTCACTGTCATCCTTTTCTTCATTGTTGCATTTTGTGAATAAGCTGCCTCTTCTCCTTCCTGTACATCAGACAGATTTAAACAAAAAAGGAAAGAAACACACAGCCGAGGAAGCAAGTTGGCTCACCAAGCTCTGTGGCAGGGCTCAGGCCCGGGTCTGACCCACGTGCGAGCCAAGAGGGTCCCTCCCGCTGCTGCGCTGCCTCCCTCTGTGAATCAAAGACCATGTACACACCCGGAGCAGATGAGCCTTCTCCTCACGCCCGGCACCCTCTCATCAGGGCCACTGCTCAGCAGCCTCCTCCATAGCAGACCTGTTGCCAGGTTTCGGGTGCAAGGGAGCTTGCTCCCCAGCGGGCTGTTCTTGTCTTGGCTCCTCGCTCACCCAAGAATGGGGAAGGGGACCACTCGGGGCACAGTGTGCTCTCAAGTAAATATCCGACCCCGAAAAGTTTTTGCAGAAAAGTGATTTATTTAAGCAGAGAAAGAGAAAAAGGAGAGAGAAAAGGATGAGAAAGGGAAAGCTTCCACGAAGACTGTGGAAGGGGACCCCAGAGGGGGAATCCACCGGGATGTGGGGACAGGGACTTTTAACCTGGGAGGAATTCCCTCCTTCTCCAAGCCCTTTTAACTATGAAAGGAGTTCCTTTAAGCTTCCGCCAGAGTGACTGACTGATCATTTTCCCGTGCCCGTGAAAATTTAAACAGAGACCCTTAAGACCCCGGATGGAGAAGGGGGCATGGCACTGGGAAGTTCTTGCCCTTGAAATTATGCCCCCTTGTAGACCCGGGAAGAGAATACATTCCCTCAGACCCATGGGCTGCGTTTATCCCGCGGTCTTGTACCCACCGTTCCTCTGTCTGAAAGTCCTGGGTGTGGTGGGACTGGTTGGCGGCCTCTGGGTGGGGTTTCTAAGTGGGTGACGGTGCTGTCGGGCAGCCGGGGACAGCGGCGTCCACTCTGAGGAGGCCTGTGGAGAGGGCTTGGCCTAACCTTAGTGCACATTTGTAACTGGCTACAGTATTTTCACGTTGTACAGAATAGTTAAAATACTCTCCCAAAGTTGTGAAATGTGAACAACAAAAAAAAAGCTGGTGAGATTGTGAAGGCTCAGCTGCCCCAAAACCCTCGGTGCCCACATCCTGGCACCGAAGCTCTCAGCAGTGTTGCGGGGTCTCTGCCAAGCTGAGAAGCTGAGTCCCGTACGCAGATAAAAGGCTGTGCGAGGCAGACGGGGAGGCCCCTCCTAGCCACGCCTGAACTTGCGGTCTGCACTGGAGCTCCGCGAAGTGACATCCATCTCCTCCTGTGGCCTGTGCCCCGGAGCGTCCTCAGTTCGAGACGCACATTGTGTCTAGAGCCGGCAGGTGCAGGACGCTGAGGGCTGAGTGTCTCTGGGAGCACGTCAGATGTGAGAGTAGAAAGAGTCAAAGATTGCCCCAGCCCTGCCTGACATATGGAAACCTGGAGTGAAATACATCCAGGGACTCCTGCCAGGGCCGTGGGAGGCTTGTGCCAGCTGTTTGCGGCATTTGGACAATCGAGGAGGAGCGGCTGTGACAAAGTCTATACTTCTCCACCCTTAGGTCCCCGCCCATCCCTTTCAGGAATCAGTGGCTAACAATTCAGCGAGCTCTGAGGCTGCAGGCTGATCTCCCCTTTACACGGGGCCATTCCCTTTTTGAATGAGCTTAAAGCCAGATACTTCATGGGCTGCTGTGACCTATGACCTATTGCCAAGGGACCCCTTTCCCATCTCGGGAGGGGACAATCCGTGCACCTGGATTCGACAGCCATGGCTACCACAGCATTCCAGAAAAGACGCCTCTAGGGATGGAGCCCCACCTTTCAGCCAGGGGTAATGAGGCCCACAGACACCAGCAGGCTCTGGTGCTACCACGACATTCCAGAAAAGATGCCTCTAGGGATGGAGCCCCGCCTTTCAGCCAGTGGCAATGAGGCCCATGGACAGCAGCAGGCTCCCACCCTTCAGCCAGGGGTAATGAGGCCCACGGTACCAGCAGGCTCTGCTGAATGCAGTCACGAGGTCATAGTGTGCTACACAGACGTGTCTCAGGCAAGCAGAAACCTGGAGTGACCACTGACATGGAGTCAGTTGCAGCCTGCTCTTAGGCTGCAGGATGAGGACTGTGATTCTCTAGCCTGTGTTAAGACGGGAAGCCCAGACAGAAATCAGGGAACAGGCCCAGGGAAAGGTGACCATGGGAGCAGTGGTCAGGACAGTGGCCAGAGGCAGGAGCAGAACTGGGGAGCAGGCTTCAAGTTCACACTTCCAGCATCTCTCTGTGTGCACGTTATGTACATGTGTGTGCATAAGTGTGTACTCGTGAGCACACTCGTGTGTCTGCATATCTGTGTGTGCACATTATGTGTGTCTGCATGTGTGTGCTTCTGAGCATACATGTTTGCATATCCACGTCTGTGTGCATATGCAGGTGTGTATTACATGCTTGCGTGGACAAATGTCTTCATGTGTTTATATGTACGCATATGTGCATACTTCTGTGTGCATGTAAACGTGCGTGCATATGTGTGCATGTCTGTGCACAAGCGTGTGTGTGTCTGGGAGAGAAGACCAGGCCAGCTCGGACTGCCTGAGTGAGCACTGTACAGAAACGCAGAGAAAATGGCCTTTATCACCATTCATGTTTGCCCGAAATAAGGGAGGCGGTTAGATTCTGAAGGCTGTGCTGCTGTGATTCTCATTATCATCACTGTCGCCATCACTGTCTCATTTATGCAAACACTCACCAGGAGCTGCTTCAGGAAAAGGCCTTTATTATCCCAAGGCCCCTCCTCCCCCGCCCTCTCTGACCTGTGTGCAGAGCCCTCGGGAGCCCACGTTTCCTTCCTACCGTTGTTTGTGGGAAGTGCCACAGCGCTGGCCTCTGTGTGGGCACCCGGTGATGGGTCTCTTAGCCTGGCCCCTCCATGAGCCTCTTAAATCACTTCTTCAGAGAAGGAAGAGCCTCCCACACAAATATGAGTGATGGGAACCCTGGAAATGGTGGAAGTTTCAGCCTAAATTCTGATCTGAAGTTTGTCCACAGCCTGGCTGACACGGAGCATGTGAATTTGAGGAGAAAAGGACAGATGTGTTTCACTTAAACTTGCTTAGTTTCCTTCAAAATGCGCAATACATGGGTTGGAATCCTCTTCCACTGCTGAGCCCCATCCCCCGAGCCACCATGGTTCAGATCCTGGAATTGAAAGGGGTAGTGTGCACACACACACGGGCATGCAAGTATATATGTGTTCTCACAAGCACATACACACACGTGTACACACGTGTACACGATGCATGCTCACACACAGAGGCGCTGGAAGCTTGAGCGCAGAGCCTACTCCCCAGCTGTGCCCCTACCTCTGGCCACCATCCTAAATTCTCTGCTCTGCTCACATGGTCACCACCCACTGGTCTGGTAATTTAAGGAATTTCTCATTGGCTGTGTGACATTGGGCAGCTGACATAACCTCTCTGTGCTCAGCTGTAATAATAATAATGGCCTCCCTCTCAAGCCTGTGGTGACAGTAAAACAAGTGGCATCCCTCGCACCCACCGCGTGTCGCCTGTGTACACGCGTGTCATTCTCCCCGTGTAACCACAGGGAATGTTCAGGCCCACCCCGATCTCCAGGAGGAGGATTCGGGGCCCAAGTTGAGTTGGTCACCCCCAGCCAATGATGTAATCACTTGCACCCCTGTACTGAAGCCTCCATAAAACTAGGGAAGACAGATGGAAGAGCCTCGGGGCAGCCACAGAGGCAGAAACTGCCAGACTCCACTCGGGGGGGTCCTGAGAGTCAGCAGGTGCACGGAGACAGGAGGGAGCAGGGGGGCGCCAGGGGCCGCGGGGCCGGGGGAGTGTTGACTGAGGACAGTTTCCATATGAGAACAAGCAGCTCCATGAGTGGAGGGGCGCAGCATGAGCACACTTCATACCTCCAAGCTGGACCCGTAACAATGGTGACTAGGGCCAGTGTCACGTGAGGCGCGTTTTCTGCAGTGAAAATCGCCCTCACCGGGCCAGCCCTGTCCACTCGGAGAGTAAGAATCGGCTCTTCCCCAAAGCACGTATTTTCAGTACCCCACTTTTAGAGGCACTGCCTTGAGGGAGGACTTTGGAGAGTGTGAACAGGGGAGGCCAGCCAGGCGGGGTCGCAGAGAGCAGGGGGTAAACCATGGACATCTTTAGGGTCTCTGCCATCTTGGTCCTTGGGAATAGCCCCAATGATCCCCTGAAGTGTGTCAGTGGCATTAGTGCCCCCCTGGAGTGCCAGGGCTGGGGCAGACAGTGGGATGGGTAGAGCAGTGGGGTGGGCAGTAGGGTGGGCAGTGGGGTGAGCTGGGACTCACGATGGCCCCTCTCCTTCCAGCCAATGCACAGTGCAGTCCAGCTGGGTCCCTGCAAGCCCAGCCATGGAGGACTCCACACAGTTATGACAGTGACCATCACTCCTGATCTGCCGTGAGCCGCCCAAGTTCACCCGCCGGCACCCCGTCTTTACACAGCGAGTGTGTAAGTCAGCCAGGTCCTGTGTCACTTAGGGCTTCCTTCTTAGATGTGTCCCGAAACAGCCTCTTGAGCTGCGGGTGGGGCCTGCAGTCCTGCTTCTCATGCTTGGGGAGCACGTCGGCTTCCAGGCATCAAACCTTGGGCTTCCTCTAAACGCTTAGACGGCGGCACAGAAGATCCAGGAAATGCCTGTGGTATTTGGTTCCCCTAGCTGTGTCCTCCTGGCCCCTCCATGAGCCTTTTGCTCTGCCGGGGAGCACAGCTGATGGCCTGGGTCTCGCGCTCGGCCGCTTGGGCGCCCTGTGGGTCTCTGCAGGCTCCCCCGCAGGCCACTGTGTGTGGCTTGAGCAGAACGGGAGACTTCACAGGCTTCTGCTGGGGGCATTTGCTTCTTTTGGAAGCGGCTGTTTATCTCTGCTGCTGACCGGGCAGCCTGACCCTGTTCTGCTGTTTCATCCTCCGCATGTTCTGACAAAGACCCGTGGCCTTCCGCCCTCGCCCACTGACCGCCGGACCGCACTGAGCAGCATTAGATGACATTTTCCTGTGGCTGAATTTCTAGGTCAAGCCAGTTCCATTGCTGCAGAGTAGATAACTGGACGGCGGCGTGCCAGCCTTCCAGGCAGGGCCGTCTCTGGGTAAGACGGTCTGTCTCTTTCTCAGGCACTCGGTCTTTGCCATTTCAGAGACACGGCTTTTCCCAGAACCGCTTCCCGTCAGCCGCACCTTGTGTGGGTCCCCATGTCCCACCCTCACTCTCAAAGGCATGGAAGGGGAAGGAATTTCTGTGCTTTTCCAGTTTGCTTCCTTTCTGTAATGTGGCAAGCCTATTCCACAGTGATTTTAAGCATTTGCAGGCCGTGCGGGATTGCGGAGGGTTGGGAAGGAGAGACGTGGGGCTGACCTGAGGGGGTCATGGGCAGCAAGGCCAGTGGCGAGGCTGACAGAGTAACTGCGGTGTGAGGGCCTCCAGCCCTCTCTGTCCAGGGCCCTCGCTGACCGCCTGCACCCACCAGAGGGTAGAAGGGACCCAAGCTTGATCAGAGAGGAGGAAGCTGCTCTTCCCCAAGGTGCACATTTTCAGGCAGCGTTTTTAGAGGTGCTGTGCTGCATGAGGACTGTGGAAAGTGAGGCGGGGAGGCCAGCCAGGCAGGGGCCACAGAGAGCAGGGGGCAAACCATGGACATATTTAGGGTCTCTGCCCATCTTGGTCCTCAGGAACAGCCCCGGTGGCTCCGCTGAAGTGTCTGCAGCCTTGGGCCCCCCATCGGAATACCAGAGTTGGGGCAGGCCATGGGGTGGGCAGAGTACCATGAGCCAAGACCACAGGCAGCTCCCCTCCTTCCAGCCAAAGTGCTAGGCGGGACCCCAGGTTTACAGAGGCAGGAGACATGCTTTGTCAGGAGATGCAGTGCTGAACCCACCAGGCATAGCATCCCTTCTTACCCCTGGTAGTGCAAAGACCAGGCCATGCCCATCACTGTGCAGAAGCTGAGCCCACACAGGGTCCAGTGGCGAGTGCTGTGCCCACCGTGAGGCTCGTCATAAGCCGTCCAGGAGCTCCGCACTCCTCTGAGGCTGACCCGACAGAAAATCCTATTTCAACCTCGGACCAATCCGCCTGTGGACACTGCCCTTTCAAGTGGACGTGGGGAATGAGAAGGAGACATGGTAAGCTCCAAAGGAAGAAGAGGCTGGCCTTGAAGCCCTCTCCAGGAAGGGACAGAAGGTGCTTGATAAACCATGGGCTCCTGCCCCAGCACCCTGGCCCTGGAGACACTCAGACGAGATAGAGTGCAGACACAGCCCTGGGAGCCACACTGCACACCCCGAGTTCCTGTTCTCACAGAAGCAGTCCCTCCCGGCAGACAAAGACCTCTCAGATGTGACTCAGCCATGCCATAGAGAGGCTTGGGTGAAGAGTTTACCCTAGAGGCCAGTGGGGTGGAGTACTGGGAGAACCCAGCAGCCTCTGGCTCGGCCTTCTCCTGGCTGTCCCTCCCCCTCTGACCCCAACTGAAACAGAGGGAGGCTGGGAGCCTGGTCCCCAGCCCTAGCCTTGTGGCACAATCTTATCAGGAATGTGTGTGCCCTGTTTTCCCTCACACACTCCACAGGAATGCGTCAAAGGGCCCATCAACATGGCGTCCCCAGGACTGGTGACACAGCCCCTCTGCATCCAGTCCTGCGGCAGCTGGTGATGCCGTCTGCTTTGGGCCTCCATCCTGAGCAGTGTCACAGCACCAGCTCACTGTCCTTACCTGGAGGGACCTCCCACACACAAAACCTTCTCCAGAAGCATGGGCAGCCTCAGCCTGTATCCTGCAGGGAACATAAGGCCTCTCTTTCTCCATCCTGGGCTGCCTGCAGCCAGAGGGGCAATCAAGGGGCAGAGAAGCCAGGAATGACCCCAAGGATGCATTGGGGTGACCGATTGCCACCCTGGACACAGGAGGCATCCATACAGAGATGGCGGACACAGAACCAGGCCCCCAGGACCCTCATGCCTTCTCTTCCTCCTTGTGGTCAGTGGGGACATGGCCCAGGAAGGCTCAGCACAAATGCCCGTCCTTGCCATCGGGCCAGCAGCACACATGCTCAGCCAGGGATGGAAGCTCCAAATTGCTCATTGCCCAGACTTGTGAAAACGAAATGGCTGCTCTTTTCCTTGGAACCTCATTTCTGAAAGCACACATGAATCTTCAGTTTTCCATGGAGACCTGGAAGGAACTGAAAGCCCAGTTTTGTACAAGGAGAGCATTAAACAGAGCTCTCACTAAACATTGAAGGAGACTAAGCATAGCAGGCCTTTCATCGGAAAACCACAGCTACAGAAGGAATCAATGATGCTCAGTCCCAGTGACACAGCCAGCACTAAATCACAGCTGATGGCTTCTCCAGGACAGGCTGCATCAGAATGTAGAGCGCCCATGCCACAACCCAATTCACTCCTGTTCTTTTGAATTCAATAATGACAAAATCCAAGCTGCCATTCAAATCAGTCCAGAAACCCAGCTGCTAAGGTTTATGTTGATTGTGCCTGCTTGGAAGTCTCAGTTCAGGTCAACATAACCTCATGGATACCGGGTAGGCTGGCCAAATTAAATAAAAGCACTGCCAACTGTAGCTGCACTGCCACCTACGGCCACACTACCACCTACAGCCGCACTGATAACTACAGTCACTGCCGTCTACAGCCACACTATCATCTAAAGACACACTACGACTACAGTCACACTGTCATCTACAGCCACACTATCACAGCTGCACTGCCATCTACAGCCACACTATCATCTAAAGACACACTACGACTACAGTCACACTACCACCTACAGCCGCACTGATAACTACAGTCACTGCCGTCTACAGCCACACTATCATCTAAAGACACACTACGACTACAGTCACACTGCCATCTACAGCCACACTATCACAGCTGCACTGCCATCTACAGCCACACTACCACCTACAACCACACTGATAACTACAGTCACACTGCCATCTACAGCCACACTACCATCTAAAGACACACTACGACTACAGTCACACTGCCATCTACAGCCACACTATCACAGCTGCACTGCCATCTACAGCCACACTACCACCTACAGCCGCACTGATAACTACAGTCACACTGCCACCTACAGCCACACTACCATCTAAAGACACACTACGACTACAGTCACACTGCCATCTACAGCCACACTATCACAGCTGCACTGCCATCTACAGCCACACTACCACCTACAGCCGCACTGATAACTACAGTCACACTGCCATCTACAGCCACACTACCATCTAAAGACACACTACGACTACAGTCACACTGCCATCTACAGCCACACTATCACAGCTACACTGCCACCTACAGCCACACTACCATCTAAAGACACACTACTACAGTCACACTGCCATCTACAGCCACACTATCACAGCTGCACTGCCATCTACAGCCACACTATCATCTAAAGACACACTATGACTACAGTCACACTGCCATCTACAGCCACACTATCACAGCTGCACTGCCATCTACAGCCACACTACCACCTACAGCCGCACTGATAACTACAGTCACACTGCCGTCTACAGCCACACTACCATCTAAAGACACACTACGACTACAGTCACACTGCCATCTACAGCCACACTATCACAGCTGCACTGCCATCTACAGCTGCACTATCATCTAAAGACACACTACGACTACAGTCACACTGCCATCTACAGCCACACTATCACAGCTGCACTGCCACCTACAGCCACACTACCATCTAAAGACACACTACTACAGTCACACTGCCATCTACAGCCACACTATCACAGCTGCACTGCCACCTACAGCCACACTACCACCTACAGCCACACTGATAACTACAGTCACACTGCCATCTACAGCCACACTACCATCTAAAGACACACTACGACTACAGTCACACTGCCATCTACAGCCACACTATCACAGCTGCACTGCCACCTACAGCCACACTACCATCTAAAGACACACTACTACAGTCACACTGCCATCTACAGCCACACTATCACAGCTGCACTGCCATCTACAGCCACACTATCATCTAAAGACACACTATGACTACAGTCACACTGCCATCTACAGCCACACTATCACAGCTGCACTGCCATCTACAGCCACACTACCACCTACAGCCGCACTGATAACTACAGTCACACTGCCGTCTACAGCCACACTACCATCTAAAGACACACTACGACTACAGTCACACTGCCATCTACAGCCACACTATCACAGCTGCACTGCCATCTACAGCTGCACTATCATCTAAAGACACACTACGACTACAGTCACACTGCCATCTACAGCCACACTATCACAGCTGCACTGCCACCTACAGCCACACTACCATCTAAAGACACACTACTACAGTCACACTGCCATCTACAGCCACACTATCACAGCTGCACTGCCACCTACAGCCACACTACCACCTACAGCCACACTGATAACTACAGTCACACTGCCATCTACAGCCACACTACCATCTAAAGACACACTACGACTACAGTCACACTGCCATCTACAGCCACACTATCACAGCTGCACTGCCACCTACAGCCACACTACCATCTAAAGACACACTACTACAGTCACACTGCCATCTACAGCCACACTATCACAGCTGCACTGCCACCTACAGCCACACTACCATCTAAAGACACACTACGACTACAGTCACACTGCCATCTACAGCCACACTATCACAGCTGCACTGCCACCTACAGCCACACTACCATCTAAAGACACACTACTACAGTCACACTGCCATCTACAGCCACACTATCACAGCTGCACTGCCACCTACAGCCACACTACCATCTAAAGACACACTACTACAGTCACACTGCCATCTACAGCCACACTACCATCTAAAGACACACTACGACTACAGTCACACTGCCATCTACAGCTGCACTACCATCTAAAGACACACTACTACAGTCACACTGCCATCTACAGTCACACTATCACAGCTGCACTGCCATCTACAGCCACACTACCATCTAAAGACACACTACGACTACAGTCACACTGCCATCTACAGCTGCACTACCATCTAAAGACACACTACTACCGTCACACTGCCATCTACAGTCACACTATCACAGCTGCACTGCCATCTACAGCTGCACTATCATCTACAGTCACACTACTACAGTCACACTGCCATCTACAACCACACTATCACAGCTGCACTGCCACCTACAGCCACACTACCATCTAAAGACACACTACTACAGTCACACTGCCATCTACAGCCACACTATCACAGCTGCACTGCCACCTACAGCCACACTACCATCTAAAGACACACTACTACAGTCACACTGCCATCTACAGCCACACTATCACAGCTGCACTGCCACCTACAGCCACACTACCATCTAAAGACACACTACGACTACAGTCACACTGCCATCTACAGCCACACTATCACAGCTGCACTGCCACCTACAGCCACACTACCATCTAAAGACACACTACTACAGTCACACTGCCATCTACAGCCACACTATCACAGCTGCACTGCCACCTACAGCCACACTACCATCTAAAGACACACTACTACAGTCACACTGCCATCTACAGCCACACTATCACAGCTGCACTGCCACCTACAGCCACACTACCATCTAAAGACACACTACTACAGTCACACTGCCATCTACAGCCACACTATCACAGCTGCACTGCCGCCTACAGCCACACTACCATCTAAAGACACACTACTACAGTCACACTGCCATCTACAGCCACACTACCACAGCTGCACTGCCATCTACAGCCACACTACCATCTAAAGACACACTACGACTACAGTCACACTGCCATCTACAGCTGCACTACCATCTAAAGACACACTACTACAGTCACACTGCCATCTACAGCCACACTATCACAGCTGCACTGCCATCTACAGCCACACTACCATCTAAAGACACACTAGGACTACAGTCACACTGCCATCTACAGCTGCACTACCATCTAAAGACACACTACTACAGTCACACTGCCATCTACAGTCACACTATCACAGCTGCACTGCCATCTACAGCTGCACTATCATCTACAGTCACACTGCTACAGTCACACTGCCATCTACAGCCACACTATCACAGCTGCACTGCCACCTACAGCCACACTACCATCTAAAGACACACTACTAGTCACACTGCCATCTACAGCCACACTATCACAGCTGCACTGCCATCTACAGCCACACTACCATCTAAAGACACACTACGACTACAGTCACACTGCCATCTACAGCTGCAGTACCATCTAAAGACACACTACTACAGTCACACTGCCATCTACAGCCACACTATCACAGCTGCACTGCCACCTACAGCCACACTACCATCTAAAGACACACTACTACAGTCACACTGCCATCTACAGCCACACTATCACAGCTGCACTGCCACCTACAGCCACACTACCATCTAAAGACACACTACTACAGTCACACTGCCATCTACAGTCACACTATCACAGCTGCACTGCCATCTACAGCTGCACTATCATCTACAGTCACACTACTACGGTCACACTGCCATCTACAGCCACACTATCACAGCTGCACTGCCATCTACAGCTGCACTATCATCTACAGTCCACTACTACAGTCACACTGCCATCTACAGTCATGCTGTCATCTATAGCCACACTGCCACCTACAACCTTACTGCCACCTACAGCCACACTGCTGTCTATAGCTGTACTACCATCTACAGCCACACTGCCACCTACAGCCACGCTGCCACCTATTATTGCACTGCCATCTACAGCCGCACTGCCATCTACAGCCATGCTGCTACCTACAGCCACACTGCCATCTACAATCACACTGCCGTCTACAGCCACACTGCCACCTACAGCCGCACTGCCGTCCTTACCATGTGGGGAGGGACTGCAAGGCCACCCAGTGTTCTCCCACTGCATTTCACGTTTTCCTTCCTTGACATGCCTCATTCTTGCAGAAATAAAGTTTTCACACTACATTTCTATTTCAAGAGAAACAAAGAAAAACAGTCTCACTAAACAGAATCACCAACTTCCCTGGCTAAGAGCTCAGAGCATTTAGGATGTCAATAGAACTGTTCAATGGTTGCTGTTCAACAGTGACCATGTGCCTGACACTACCCTACTTTGGGAGCTCAGGGTCCAAGGTAAACCAGGGAGGAAGCTAATTAAGACTGGTTATCAGTGCCTAGCCAAGTATTGGAAATCTTATCAGGAATGTGTGTGCCCTGTTTTCATACGAGAGTCTGCTAGAGTTCCCCAGGTGTGATGGCATGCTTCCGTGACAGTCCTCAGTAGTGAAGACCTTGACCCCTGGGGGTGGAATCTCTTTACAGAGAATGTTCCCTGTAGCCCGCACTAAGGTGCAGGAGAACAAAATGAACAATAAAACCAGATAAATCCGAATTGTTACAGACTTTTCAGGAGAAGAAAAATCCAAGAATCCCAGAGACAGATGCCAGTCGAGTTGGAAAATAGCAGGGCAGTGTCTTCTTCTTATCCATCTGTGCCATATTTATTCACATGTGCACTCAGGAAGCCCCCGGGAAACATCTTGTAGGTATCAGGACTGTAAAAACGAAGGTGCGTAAGACATAGGACCTGCTCCCCGAAAGGCAGTCTGAGGTTATGGGGCATAAGACACAGGACTTGCTCCCAGAAAGGCACAGTCTGAGGTTATGGGGAGATGGACAGGTAAGAAGACATTTGCAAAACTAAACACAAAAGGAGAGCTAATTGTCACTGAACACGAGAGTTTGCTCCCAGCTCTGTCCTAAGGACTTTACTTAGAATATTTGATTTAAGCCGGGTGCGGTGGCTCACCCCAGTAATCCCAGCACTTTGGGAGGCTGAAGCGAGCAGATCACAAGGTCAGGAGATTGAGACCATCCTGACTAACATGGTGAAACCCTGTCTCTTCTAAAATACAAAAAATTAGCCAGGTGTGTGGCATGTGCCTGTAGTCCCAGCTACTCAAGAGGCTGAGGAAAGAGAATCACTTGAACCTGGGAGGAGGAGGTTGCAGTGAGCCAAGATTGCACCACTGCACTCCAGCCTGAGTGACAGAGTGAGACTCTGTCTCAAATATATATATATATATATAATTTAACCCTGGTAAGGTGGGTAGTGTCATCCCACACCTTTCTGTTCCTACCATTGTGCAGTAGGAAAAAGGGACAGAAAGGTGTGGGAACTGGAAACTGGACCAAGGCCTCAGGGCCAGTGGTTGGTGGGGAATAATTCACGTCCAGGGAAGCCTGGATTCAGCAGCTGTGCCCTTGCCCTATACTATCCTGTCTACAGGAAGGGGGTTTCCCATTTATTTGCTCACTTAAGGGCGGTTTACTGAGCTCTGGGTGGATAGGGATATATGTTATAGTAGCCACGGTCCCTGTCCTCATTCTGCTTACAACTTGGATCCAAAAACGTTTCCAGAGATGAGGGCATGCTGGAAAAGGACCCAGTGGGACTCCTTCCCTGGAATTTCCCTAAGACATTGCTGGGTTTCTCAAGTGTTTGCTTGACTGTGTCTGGATTTAGCAGATTTCAGGTTTTGGAGAGATTTTCTGCCACTCACAGTTACTTACCTATTTGGAGGCACCTGAAACTGGGGAAAAGTTTCTTTTAGTAGGAAGGTGAAATTTCCCTGCAATTTCTACCCTTGGTTCTTACTGTCTCTGCCCACAAGGCCACCATGGAAAAGATGTCTTTCTTCTTTTGTGGGTAACTTTGGGAATATTTGGAAATAGTTATCAGAAATGCCCTCTCCCTGTCATCCAAGAAGTGGTGTCAGAATCTTTATCAGCATGGCCAGCCCCTGGGGGTGGACTGGAGGTTAATGGAGTAAAAGGAGGTCTATGCGACGTCCATGCTGAGCTTCGGGGGTGGGTCACGCATGGCACCGTGTTCACTTGGGGACGTTTCCCTGGGAATTTTACGTGCTGGGTCAGTGTGACATTCCCAGGGCTGCGGCTCACTACAGAGGTGCATACTGACAGAGAAAACTTGAGCTCTGCCTTTTTACTCATCAGCATTTTTATTGAGGGCAGGGCAGGCTGTGGAGTCAGAATGGCCAAATTCAAAGCCTACTGTGAAATCTTCAGCAAGCTGCTCACTCTCAAGCTGAGTTTATGCCTTTATACTTGGGTTGGGAGAAAATTAAAGGAGTTATTTATTAGTCCATTTTCATAATGCTGGTAAAGACATACCTGAGACTGGGTAATTTATAAAGAAAAGGAGGTTTAATGAACACACATCTCCACATGCCTGGGGAGGCCTCACAATCATGGTGGAATGCAAGGGGAAAACAAAGACACATCTTACACGGCACTGGCAAAAAGAGAGATTTTGTGTAGGGAAACTCCTCCTTATAAAACAAACAGATCTTGTCAGTGCTGTCACAAGAATGGCATGGGAAAGACCCACCCCCATGATTCAATTACCTCCCACTGGGTCCCTCCCACAACACAGGGGAATCATGGGAGCTACAATTCAAGACAAGATTTGGGTGGGGACACAGCCAAATCATATCAAGTTACATATATCTGTGGATGTGCATGTGTGTTTATATATACAGTATATAAAGTATATATGTGTAAAATACATACATACATACATCTATAGCACTTAAGTGCTTAGCTCACAGTATGTACTCTGAAAACATTCAATGTCATTATTATAGCACACAGTCATTCTCACTCAGGCAGCCGGGACTGCAGCCCTTGCTGCCTGCAGGCTGCGATCTGTGGCTTCGCCGTTTGCCCTCCACCACCGCCTGAACATTTGATTCCACTGGGTTGGCTCAGCTCAGCTTTTCAGGCCTAAGTTCGATTTGCTATTCAAGTATTAACTCTGCCTCAAAGACTACATTTGAAAAGCATGTATTATTCATCTTTATTCAAATACTGTATTTTCTTGATTCTTGGATGTGCTTTTTCATATTTTAATGTTTGTGGGGAGAAGGCTGCATCTCACGTACAACATGGAGAGTATTCTTTCTTTCCTGAAAAGTTATGATGAGGTCAGGGCTCTGTCTTACACCTGATGGTATCTTACAAACGAGAAAATGCAGTGAGTCACACCATTCCCCTGGACAGGTAAAGGTTCTAAACAGCGACACTTCTCCACAGCCGTGGTTCTCACATTGGAACCACCTGGGGACCAGCAGTAAAAAACACTGGTGTCCAGGGCTCACCCCAAGAGATTCCATGACTAGGAGCTGGGATGTCAGAAGCTCCCCAGGTGATTAGACGGTGCACTTTGCACTAGACTTGAGCCAGCTCCTCCTTCATTAACCCCCTTGGCTTCCTTTAGAGCATTTATAAGGACCGTCAATGATTGCTGGTGTAATTAGCTGCATCTGTGCCCCATCCCTTGAGGGTAGGGGCATGCTGTGGCTGGTGTGTGGTGCATAGAAAGCGCTCAGCAGCCGCTGACTGGGTGATCCTGTGGACTTCAGCCACTCACCAACACTGTTTGCCACTTTCTGCCTGTGCAAACGCGTGTATTCACTGTTTCTGCTATGGCCGTGACTGCAGGACTGTCAACTTTGCCCTCATTTTTCACTGGCTTTATCTCCACTAGAAACAAGCAGAGGAAGCAGCTGGGAAAGGCTGGACAGGAAACCAGAGGCTGCAGTCTCCCCTAACGCCATGGCTGAGTGACGATGTTCAGGATGGCATCAAGCCTGGGGACCTCATCTGCACAGGTGGGGCTCTGCCAACCAGGGGATATCTGAGCACCCTTCCAATTCAGTCCTTGTCACATAGACTCGACGGTGTGGAGTGTCCACCCCATCACAGCTTCATGACAGACCCAGTCTCTTACTATAGTGTGGCAATATCTACACAAAGTGAGATACACAAAACACGGTTGTGGTCTGGGTGTGTCAGCTCACACCTGAATCACAGTGCTTTGGGAAGCCAAGGCAGGAGGACCTCTTGAGGCCAGGAGTTTAAGACCAGCCTGGTCAACATGACAAGACCCTGTCCCTACAAAAAAAAGAGGATATAAAAATTGGTGGGGCATGGTGGTGGGCACCTGTAGTCCCAGCTACCCAGGAGGTCGAGGCAAGAGAATGGCTTGAGACCAGGAGTTTAAGGTTACAGTGAACTATGATCGTGCCCTTGCTCTCCAGCCTGGGCAACAGAGCAAGACCCTGTGTCTAAACATAAATAAATAAATAAAAAGCAAACCAGGGTTATAGGCAACATGATCTTAGACAAAGGCCACTGCCTATCTCCCAAAGCCCAGGAAGTGGCCCAAGGAAAGTGCCCTGGTCAAGTCCTCCCCTTCACGGGGAAGCCAGGCTAGTTTGGAACAAAACGCAGGAGCTTTTCCTCACTGGGACCTATTTCACCTGGTCTTGACCCTGCTGGGGAATCCGAGCTGCCAAGTAGACAGCCTGCATCCCTCCCATTTATTCTGTGTCATCCACCCACACTCTGGCTTTCTTGCAGCCAGAGAGCTTCTTCCTGCCAGCACCAGCTGTTGAGCAGGACTGCAACAAGGAGCGTCAAAGAGCCATAAAGAGCCACAAAGAGCAGGCCGAGGGCCGGACCCTCGGGAGCATCCGAGGCAGATGCCTCCCTGTGGGAGGGGCGGGGTGCAGGTGCTCCCTCCTGAACGGGGGGTGTGTCAGCTTCGTCTGCAAGGCCCTGAAGCCAGACTCTTCAAATCGTCATCAGCCTGAATTTTTTTACATACCAGTAAAATCAGTGCATGTAAGAGTCTGTTCCGAAGAGGATGGAGGGCCGGCCAGGGCTGGCTAAGGCGGAGTCTCCGCTGACGAACGGTCACGGCCAATGAAGACATGGACCTGCCATCTCCTCCTCTACCTGGAACTTAGAATTTGTCAATTGCATTTAGATGTCATTTGTCACATTGGCAGGCTGTGGCTCAGTCCGCTCACAAAGATGGTTTTTCCAAATATTTGAACTGTGTAGATGCTGCAGAAAAACCACACTGAGGCACAGCCATGCCCCCGACCCCTGCAACAAGCCGGTGGCGACCCCTGTCTGCCCGGCCCCTCAGGCACAATCCTCTCTTAGAATAGTTCGTTACCTTTTCTTTCCTGAAATCTCATCAAATCCAACTTTTTCTATGGCATTCAGCAGACTTTTCCTTAAAGCAAAGATGACAGAGAAATTCTTATGCAAGTCAGAAAATCTGCTTATTACGGTTTAATAAACCAAACGATGTTCCTGTTTACGGACGTCGATTTCTACCAGCAAGACGTGTGCACAGCACAGCACAAACCGCAGCTACTCCTGCCAAAGTCTCTTTCTGCGCATCTCCCAGCCAAGGCCCCAGTTGGGGCCCCCGGGGTCACCTCCCACTCCGGCAAGAAAGAGAGAAAGAGACAGTGAGTTCCTTGGAAGCGGCTCAGCGCGAACCCAAGCCGGGCTTACACCACAAGCAACACCAGGAAAAGACTCTCCTTGTCTTTCCCGGGGAGGCTCCAGAAGAAAAGCTGCACATTTACCCAGCGCACTCTAACCGCCTTTGAGCTTCCTTCCTGCAGCAACGGGAGCCACGGCTGGGCAAAGCCCCGGGGAGAGGCTGCCAGGCTCTGGGGAGCAGTGAGGGTCCGTGCCAGCTCCCCAGTTCCCCTCACAGCCCCCGGAGGCTTCCCTGGGCACTTCCAGGACACAGCGCCGGTGGGCACCTGGCGTTGAGCGCCCTCACCGCGTCTGTGCTAAGGCCCCCCCAACCCGGCCCCCGCTGCATTATTACATTTATTCCAACAACGCGGTGAGGTAGGGGTTCTTTCCATTGCACAATGCGAAACGCTGAGACTCAGCCAGGGCAGGTTTGGAAATGAGGGCCCAGCCCTGGGCCCTGCTGCTGGAGCTGGCGCGGCGGCCACCATGACCCCGCGCCCTCCCTGCCACAAGCTCTCACCGCAGCATCCCGGCCCCAGCGCAACCCTGGGCAGCTCTCTAGGGACTGAGCCCACGTGGCACCGCGTTTCCCAGCGGGGGGTGTTTTTAAACAGCTCTTCCTGCTCCAGAGTCCCACTGGGCGGCCCCAGGCAGCTGCGCCACTTTCCCCTCGCTCCAATTAAAACCAAATCCAGGGCTCCTTAGCATATGAATCGAGGCGCCCCGGAGCCCGCCCCTCCTGGGCTCCTCCCGCTCTGGCTCGGCTGCCCCAGCCCACCCCGGCCCAAGGTCCACGGCACAGAGGCCCACAGCGCGGTGTCCCCTGCGTCCAGCATCCTGTGCCCCTGGCCAGGGGCAGCGCAGGCGTCAACTTCCCAGGGGCAAAACGGGGTCGCGGGTCAGTGTTCACAGAGCGTCTGAAACCCCGCAGGACCCTGAAACTGCCTGGAATCCACACCAGTTGGAAGAAAAATACAAAAGAATAGAAAAGCCGGGACTCACATCCTCTGCGGGCACCCTCGTGGCGAACACTGAAGAGGATGATGATGAAAAGGATTCGGAGATTTATGCAGGTCACGACGCTGGAGGAATTTTTCCATTGAATGCACCAGGCTTTCCCCTTTCCCACTGAAAATCCCGTGGCCGACAGTTCTAATATCATTACCTTGTGAGATGAAGAAAACTCATGGGTGAGGGCTGCTGTGTGAATGCAGAGGCTTTGAGCTGTTATGAATACATGATTGAACGTTCTGAAATGAAGCTGCAAGGTGCCTGCGGCAGAATGACTGGTTTCCCAACCTTGGCCAGGAGCCTAGACCTGTCTGATAGTCAGTCAATAGAAAATGACGCAGATTAAAGTTTGCAATTGAAAAGGCACGGACAGTGGAGTGTGCTGCAAGGACATTTTCCTGTAAATTAACCCATTACCACAGTCTTTAATTATCCTCCTCTTGAGAACCATAAAGAAGAGGCTGCTTTCTAGGAAGGAGGGTTTTGTGGTCTGAGGTCTGCAGACCGGTCGAGGATTCCAGCATTAACCAACCCCCCATCCCGGCCGACCTGAGCAGACCCGGCGAGGCAAGCCACAACTTCTGCTGGAAATTGTTCCATTCTCCCGTTAAGTGAGGATTAGAAGGCCCTTTGTGAGAATTTTGCCAAGCGTCGAAGCTGAGCACCGTGTCACTTACACTGGTTTTCAGCGTGCGGTTCTCTCTGCTCAGCGGCTGTCCAGGAACCGCAGGTTTTGCGGCAAGCGCTCTCTAGCAGAGGCCTGACCAGCCGAAATGCGCACCGAGCAACGGTGCAGCTCCTGCTCCTGGGGCTCCGCAGAACCACACAGGTCCCTGGAGACCCTAAGCACCTCTTCCTCTGTTGGGGAGCACTAAACACCTTACAAGGGCTGCTTCGCTGCCGCGGGCACTTGCTGCATCAGGGAAGTCACGTTGGCAGATGTAGCTGACAGGCCAAGGTCCCTTCTCCTCAGCTATTTCTCAGGGATATGTTTTCCAAATGGGGGAAGTCAAGGGTGTGTGGTGGCCCATTGTCCCTGCCTTACCCTGCATATCCATAAAAAACTTCGACACGAGAACCAGCTTTTCTGATGTGTCCAGCAGAGAGCCAACGTCAGGCCGGAGTGTGCCGGAAAGTCAGGACCTTCTGACGGACACAGACACCGTTTCCCTGCCGGGGGGCTGGTGTAAGGCAAATGCGGAGTTCTACAACCATGTGTTCTGATACAGTGTCTCTGGCAGAAACAGGTAGTCCCCAGACAGAAGCACAAAGGGTAATCTCAAGGAGTCAGGATTAGTGGGCAGGGACCCACACCGGACAGTTCCGACGAAGCTGGTGTAGAATAGAAAGCTACGCCACTACCCAGCGACCATTGGGCTGATGGCCCAAGAGAACTCCATGTTTCACACAGCAAGGGAGAAACGATGCTGTATTTTAATCCCTTCCAGCTTCATCCAGGAGATGTTGGGACTTAAGTCATTCTTTTCACCTAAATCCTAGCCTCTCCACAGTAATAAATAACTGTGGTGAAGGGATGGTTGATCCAGCTTAGGAGAGTGAACGTTAGCTGCCCGGCTCGGTAGCCAGCTCAGGCCCCACTGGAAGGGAAGAGGGCAGTTGCCCAGGGAGCCTGAGAGGCAACCTGGCCCCTACCCTCGGGTGGGAGAAGGAGCATGTGGGACCGACCAGCCCTGGAGCCTCACCTGCCTGCTGGACATCAAGCACGTGAGCGGGTGTTGTGGACGGAATGTTCGAATCCTCCCAAAATTTGTATCTTAAAGCCCTATTTTCCAAGGTGCTGGCATTAGGAAGTGGGGCTTTGGGGAGGTGATTGGGTCATGGGGGGCCTTGTGAATGGGATCAGTGCCCTGACAAGAACAGAGGTGACCTTTCTCTCAGCCATGTGAGGACACAGCAGGAGGGGCCATCCTCACACCAGGCAGAGGCCCTCCCAGCCACGGAACTGTCTGGCACGTGGCTCTGGAGCTTCCCGCATCCCGGGCTCGCAGAACTGTGAGAAATAGATTTCTGCTGTTAAAACCACTCGGCCCATTGCATTCTTCTTATAGCAGCCTGAACTGATTGAAACCATTTGAATAACAAAAAATGGAGGTTAAAAAAAATAATTGTTCCTGGGCTTGTTCTAGACTTAATAGTTGGGGGAACCTAGGGATCAGGGAAAGGTCTAAAGAAAAGCCACAGTTCAACACCTGCCCATCTTCTTGCTTCTAGTGAAGGGGCTCAAGGAATATGGCACTCTCATTTGGGAAGGAATTCTGGGTCATGGAAAAAAATAGGCGGGTCAGTGCAAGAAGTATGGGGAGAAGACAGAGAAGCTGCTCTGCTGAGGACTCAGGAAGTCCCCCAAGTGAGGCCACAGAGGACAGGGCAGCTGGGAGGTGTGGGGTAGGTGGAGTGAGCCCCGGGAGGAAGACCACAGTGATCCTGTGGCAGAAATCCAAAATGTGGGGGTGAAGGGACATGAAAGCAACAATTTCCCCTTATGTCCTGCCTGATGCTGTCTAGTTACTTCACACCAGGCTCTTGACACCAGCCTCTCTTCACACCAGCCTCTGCACACCAGCCTCTCATCTTCACACCAGCCTCTCATCTTCACACCAGCCTCTCATCTCTACACCCACACCAGCCTCTTCACACCAGCCTCTCATCTTCACACCAGTATCTCATCTTCACACCAGCCTCTCATCTTCACCCCAGCCTCTTCACACCAGCCTCTCATCTTCACACCAGCCTCTCATCTTCACACCAGCCTCTTCACACCAGCCTCTCATCTTCACACCAGTATCTCATCTTCACACCAGCCTCTCATCTTCACCCCAGCCTCTTCACACCAGCCTCTCATCTTCACCCCAGCCTCTTCACACCAGCCTCTCATCTTCACCCCAGCCTCTTCACACCAGCCTCTCATCTTCACCCCAGCCTCTTCACACCAGCCTCTCATCTTCACACCAGCCTCTCATCTTCACCCCAGCCTCTTCACACCAGCCTCTCATCTTCACACCAGCCTCTCATCTTCACACCAGCCTCTTCACACCAGCCTCTCATCTTCACACCAGCCTCTCATCTTCACCCCAGCCTCTTCACACCAGCCTCTCATCTTCACACCATCCTCTCATCTTCACACCAGCCTCTTCACACCAGCCTCTCATCTCTACACCCACACCAGCCTCTTCACACCAGCCTCTCATCTTCACCCCAGCCTCTTCACACCAGCCTCTCATCTCTACACCCACACCAGCCTCTTCACACCAGCCAGTCATCTTCACACCAGCCTCTTCACACCAGCCAGTCATCTTCACACCAGCCTCTCTTGACACCAGCCTCTCATCTTCACACCAGCCTCTCATCTCTACACCCACACCAGCCTCTTCACACCAACCTCTCATCCTTGTAACGCCACTGAGGGTTTTGCTCATGGTGGCTTTGTCGGGAGATGTTTTGGGGGGAGGAAAAAGCAGAGCAAAGCCCAACAGTGACACAGAGTGAACCATAAAGGGGGTGAGGGCAGCAGTGCCCAGAGAATCAGGGCAGCAGAGGTTCATGAAATCTGGAATTTGGGGCAGGAAGCATCTAGAAAAAGACAAGTCTCCTATTTCCCCTCCCCCACCATCACTCCCAAAACATGGACATCCTCAGAAATATCTGGGAGGATCCTGGATTTCCCACATGCTAAACATAGGGCTCGGGTCCAATTATTCAGTTGCCAAAGGAAAGAATCAACCAGAAGTTTAGAAGGCCCGGCTGTGCTGGGTGCCTGTTTTGTGAACTAATTCAACAACAGAATGACACAAGACGCATGGAGCCATGCTGTGGCTGGGAGCCCAGCTGCCGTCTTCCTGAGCCCTGCAGCCAATGGCCAGGAGGACTTTCTCACCCAGTGCCTCCCAGGAGCCTGGGAGGAGGTGCTGCTGAGCACAGACACTGCGTCCTGCTGTTGTCTATGGTCCAGCCTCGCCAGGCATTCCCAGAGACCCCACAGAGAGCTGCTGGGAAGGCACGAGGTGCAGGTTGTCGTCATCAGCTAAACCGAGGGTGGCATTCTGCTCCTACCATCCAGCCAATGCCACACATCAGAGAGAAATAAGCTTGGCAATTTTCCTGCCATGATTTTGTTCTGAGATAAGGAAATCATCCACAAATCAAATTATGAGGTGTAATGTCACATTCTTTTTTTTTTTAATTTTTTTTTAAGATAGCGTCTCACTGTGTTTCCCAGGCTGGAATGCAGTGGCACAATCTCTGCTCACTGCCACCTCGACCTCCTGGACTCAAGCCATCCTCCCACCTCAGCCTCCAGAGCAGCTGGGACTAAGCAATCCTTCCACCTTGGCCTCCCAAAGTGCCGGAATTACAGGCAGGAGCCACCACACCCAGCACATAGCGCTGCATTCTAATGTAATAACAAATTCAGTCACAGTCTGTCCAACCCCTCAAAGTGTGTTTGGAACCAAGAAAGTCTTTCATCACTTGGTCTACTTGGAAAATACGGGTTTGATGAGCAAAATACTTAGTGATCCTTCGCGAAAATACTTGTGACTGACAACAGACTCAACAGTGCCAGGATGATGTTAGGGCCACGCCTACTCACCTCTGTCCCTTCCAATAATAAAGGGCCAAGTCCAAAGGATTCCTGCCTTCTTTAGCTGAAATCAAAAAATAGAAGCGATCTGTGTGAGTCAGCATCAGACTGACAACTGGGATGTGTTCACGCAGCCGCTTTCTTGGGGCCTGAGAACAGGAGCACTCTGTTTCCTGTTTGCTTGGGAGGTCAAGGTCCCCAGCCATCTGCGAGTGGGTTTCCCTGTCTCAGACAACTTTGCTGTGAAAATTTCTTCAGGGCATGATGCTGGCCCTCCTCCTGCCTCTGGGCAGAAGCCTGTCATTATTGTCACCTGGGAGGAGACATTTGTCCCATGTCACCTGTGAGGAACGTAGAAGGGAACCTCCACGGGGGTGTGGAGGGATGGGGGGCAGAGCCACCCTCTGGCCCTCAGCGCTGACGCCCAGCCTCTGTAAAACAACTTTCTGTGACAAATCCTCCTTCTGAGCCTCAACTCAGTGTACAAATGAGTGGCTCCTGTTAGCGGGAGCTCCATGGGATGCTTCTAAATATGGAAAAAGTGGGAATGGCAGGTTTCCATGCAAACGTGGCCTCACTAGATGCCTGTCCCAAAATGGGGAATCCTAGAGGACACGTTCTTCTTTCCCGCCTTGGGAAGATGTTCGCCCGTGCTGGCTTACTTCATCTGGAAATAGAAACATTGTCCCCACTCTTGGGTGCTGTTGGAAGAATTCACGCTTGACGAATGAGAGTCCACCCAAGGGGAAGCCGGATCAGCCCCCAGCCAAACACGGGAGAAAATAAGGACTTAGGAAAAGCAGCCCTGAGGCCTGGGGGCCTGGAGCTCCAAGGGGCAGGTCCCATGAGCACCCCCTTCCATGCGGTCTTCACCAGCCTAATCCCACCATTGACACATGCCTTTCTGGAAAAAATCAATTCTCATGGCAGCTAAAGAGCAGCACACAGTTCAGGACTGTGTCGATGAAATGCTAGATGCAGACACAAGCCCACGTCCCTCCCTTCAGTGCTGAACACCCACACTGCGGCTGGCACTTAGGAGTTCGTGTCCAGGACGGCTCTGATGGGGGTCAACTCCATCTAGGAACAGTCGAAACACCTGAAACACAGAACTTTGCACATTTTAAAAGAAAGCACACACCTGTATCCGTCCATTCTTGCATTGCTGGAAAGAAATACTTGAGACTGGTTAATTTATAAAGGATGACACGTTTGATTGGCTCGTGGTTCTGCAGGCTGCAGGGGATGCCTGGCCGGGGAGGCCTCAGGAAACTTACAGTCATGGTGGAAGCGGGGGAAGCAGGCAC
The DNA here is from genome assembly GCF_049354715.1 of Callithrix jacchus. Classification (NCBI taxonomy): domain Eukaryota; kingdom Metazoa; phylum Chordata; class Mammalia; order Primates; family Cebidae; genus Callithrix; species Callithrix jacchus. The sequence goes on from NC_133505.1 coordinate 174,310,330, forward strand.
CTCTTCACACGGCAGAGCAGGAAGAAGAGAGAGAGAAGGGGGAGGTGCTACACATTTTCAAATAACCAGATCTCCTGAGAACTCACTCTCATGAGGACAGCAAGGGAAGATCTTCCCCCATGATGCACTCCCCTGCCACCAGCTGTCTCCTCCAGTACTGGGGATTACAATTCCACATGAGATTTGGGTGGGGACAGAGTCAAACCATATCAACACCGTTCACCCCACCCTGCCCGACTGGAGTCCAGCCCCACTGCAGTGCTTGTTTCCACCTCAGGCCCCACTGGTGCCTCTGCCTGCTCCACCCAGGGGCACTTGCCAGATAACAGGCAAATACAATGAGCACAGACCCTGGAGGAGGGTCCCATGGGAGTTCCCCTCAGTCACATCTCAAATAAACCCCACAGAAATCGCCACGGTCTGGTTCTCCCCACCTGGAGTGCTTTCCTGCTCTTCTCTTTTGTGGCCCTGTCGGTATCTATCCCTGAAGCTCAGTCCAGCTGCTGTTTCCTGGGAAGACAGGGTCGGGGCACTTACTTGCCAGGTGAGGAATTGTCTGAGTGCACCTGCTCCCAGCTTCCCCGCATGGCCTTCTCCTCTCTAAGGTGACTTGTCAGTCCGCCATAGACTGCCCACACGCAGCAGTGCTTGCATTGTGATTCTAAGAAATGATCTCCATCACTATTTAACTTTTTAGTGCTTTGTATCTTGTGTTTTAAGCTTCTGGAGGACGAAGCCCATGCTTCCTGCATCTTTCTGTCTTCCCCACTTCCTGGGGTGCACATATGGGAAGTTCGAGAATCCCACAGACTTCATTTTTCTGGCTTTTCCTGTCACTGAAATGTATTCCTGAGGGGCACACTTTCCTGGCACGCTTTTGACCTTAAAGGGAAAATTCTGTCTTGCTGTTGCTCCCTGAGTTCTATTTTTCCCTGGCTTTCTCCTCAGTGGGAATTTGGTAAGAAGTGGAGACAGCAGAAGCACCTCCCTTTCCTCTGAAGGAGTTAACGTAGTTAACGACAGACGCCCCATCATCTGGTGTAACCTCAAGAGCAAGTGTGGAGCTCTGGCAGTCACCCTACCTGAGCCTCCCGGAGGAACCTTGCCCTTTGGGTGGCAGTGGCCCCGTCTCAGAAGGCTCTTCCCCAAAGGCCAGGGCTGGAGTGAACCCGTACACATTCCCCCTGCAGTGTCCACCCCATGCCTCAGGACTCAGGGAGGGCTCCAGGAAGCTTTCAACAGTGTTAAGTTGGGACAGGTGAGGGGAGAGAGAACCCAGGAGTGGGGGGCGCCTTTCTCAGCCTCTGCCCTGCACAGAAAACTGGGAAGGACCAGCCTCCTGGCATCTGTGTGCGATAGTACCCGGCACCTCTACTCCCTGCCCTGATGCACCTCACCCGCCTGGCACGGAATTGTTAAATCTGATTCAGGAAAAGGAACTTTCCTTCATTGCTTCACTTAATTTATTTTCAACAGCAGAAAAAATTTTACTCACTGATCTGGCAAAGAAATAAATTGTTGCATATGAGCATGTCTGCGTGTGTGTGTACATGTGAGTGTATATCCAGGCATATGTACATGTGACTGTGTGTGTGTGCATGAGGATATGTGTGTGTGTGTGAGGGTGTGTGTAGACCGAGTATGTGTGTGAACATGTGTGTGCATGAGCATGTGTGTGCACATGTGTATATACATGTGTGTGTGCGTGTGTCTATATGTTGGTGTGCACATGTGTGTATACATTTGTGTGTACTCATGTTTATCTTCGTGTGTGTATTTGTATGCATATATGCATGCATCAGTGTGCACATGTGTATATACATTTGTGTATGCACATGTGTGCATATTTGTAAGTGCATATGTTTATGTGTGTATATGCATGCATTTGTGTGCATGTTTATATATGTGTGTGCACATGTGTGTATGCATTTGTGTGTATGTTTATATTTGTGTGTGTGCATGTGTGTGTGCATTTGTGAGTGTGCATGTATGTTTGTGTGTGCAATGTGTGTGAGCATGGGTGTGTTTGTGTATGCACATATGTGCATACATTTGTATGCATACTTGTGCACATGTATTCTTATATGTACATATGTGTATCATTTGTGTGCACACGTGTATGTGTGTACATATGTGTATAGGTTTTTGTGTGCATATGTATGTGTGTGTGCATATGTGTGTATGCATTTATGTGTGTACATCTGTGTGCACAGGTGTGTTAAATTTTGTGTGCACACAGGTGTATATGCATTTGTGTGTATTTGTGTATGTAGTTCTCAGCATGTGTGTGCATTCATTTGTGTGTGTGCATGTATGTATATTTGTGTTTATACACTTGTGTATGTGTATTTGTGTATGTAATTCTCAGCATGTGTGTGCATGTGTGCATACATTTGTGTGTGCATGTATGTATATTTGTGTGTATACACTTGTGTATGTGTATTTATGTATGTAATTCTCAGCATGTGTGGGTGCATGTATATATGTTTGTGAGTGTATGTGTATGTATATTTGTGTGTATACACTTGTGTATGTGCATTTGTGTGTATACACTTGTGTATGTGTATTTGTGTGTGTGCGTGTATGTATATTTGTGTGTATACACGTGTGTATGTGTATTTGTGTGTGTATGTGTATGTATATTTGTGTGTATACACTTGTGTATGTGTATTTGTGTGCTTGCAGGAGCACATATATGGGCATGTGTATGAGGGTGTTATTGCACAAGCATTTGTGTGTGCTTGTGTTTATGTACCTTTGCATGTGTGTGTATATATTTGTGTGAGTTTGTGCACATTTGTATGTATACTTGTGTGCATGTGTATATACATTTGTGTGTGTATACATTTTAGGTGTATTTGTGTGTGATTGTATGAGCATATGTTGAACATGTCTATGTGGGTGTGTGTGCATGTATGTGTATACATTTGTGTGTATGTGTATATTTGTGTGTATACATTTGTGTGTATACATTTTGTGTGTATTTGTGTGTGTGTTGCATGAGTGTATATGTGACCATGTGTATGAGGGTGTGTGTGCATGTGTGTGCATGCTTGTGTGCATATATTAGTGTGTGTACATGTAAGCATGAGTGTGTGTGCATGTGTAGATATTTGTGTGTGTGTATGTTTGTGTGCGTGTGCATATATTTGTGTGTGCATGTATATATATTTGTGAGTGTGTACATGTATATATTTGTGTGTGTATACATTTGTGTGTATGTGTGTGTTGCATAAGCATATATGTGATCATGTGTATGAGGGTGTGTGTGCACATATGCATGTGTGTGTGTGTGTTAGTGTGTGTACATGTGTGAGTGTAAGCATGAGTGTGTTGCATGCATGTGTGTAGACATTTGTGTGTGTGCATGTGTGTATATTTCTGTGAGTGTGTGCATGTGTGTGTCTGCCCATCTTATCCTTTGTCCCCCAGGTGAGGACAGAGCTTCCACATGGCCTCCACTCTGACCCTGCTGACTGCTGGCCGCCCAGGGGCGATGAGATGGCAGCAGACGTCCCTGCCTCGTGGTTGGCATTTTGCTCCAATTTGCTGGGCTCTGATTGAAACCATTTCTTTTCTAGCTGTGTGAGATCTGGATTTTGTGATTACATGTGAAGCAGATTTCTCTCCTCAACAGTGAGAGATACCCCGAGGTGCTGCGGAGTTAGCTCAGATCCAGGCTCTTCTGGGAGCCAAGTTGCCGGCACCGGGAGAGCTGCACCTTTCTTCAGGGTCCTGCCCTTCCTGGCTGCAAGATTTTCTTGGAAGGTGAAGGCAGACATTTCAGGGGCCACCAGCCAGGCTTCCTGAACCTTCACTGATGGGAAGTCAGACACTTCTGGGAGAGCAGCTGTGTGATCCAAAAACAGGAGCCAGGATAAAGGAACAGATGGAGGCATGAGGTAAGCGCTTTTTAGCACTCGAAGAATCAGGAAGATTTTCAGAAACAGGAATCTGGAAGGAAAGCTCAGAATAACTCGGTTGTGTCCTGTGCCGTGGAAGGCCCTGGGCTGCGCCTCCCCCAACCTGTGATCTGCGCCAAGCCAGGCCCCTTGCAGCTGGCGTTGGTGGGGATCATTTTCTAAACGGACCCTCACACCCCCGCGTAGCTGTCAACATGTGTGTGGAGACCCAGGAATCACCTGTGCAGGACTTGTGAGTTTCCTAGAGAAACAGATGGACTGACCACGTTCTCAACACTGTGCTCCCCGGAGCCCTCCCCTTCTTCATGGGTGTGCAGGTGCAAAGCCACAGCCACCACCCTGCTCTGCCTCCTGTGCCTCTTACCACAGTGTCTGTGCAGATACAGGCATCTTTGCATGTGAGTGGGAGAGCCTTCATGGTCAACAGCACATCTGAGCTGGTAGGTGTGAACACAGGCATTCACTGCAGCCTGTGTCACGGCAGGCATTGGTCTCCCCTCTCTCGATATGGAAACAGGCAAGCACCTTCGCTGGAGACTCACTGCTGTCAGACGAGAGGAGGCCCCGTGGCTCCAGCAGCCCTGCTGGCTGAAATCACCGGCTTTGTGCCTGGAGTTTGGCTGTGGTAAAACAGTCTTCTCTCCCCCGGGGAGGGCGGGGTGGTGCCCACAGCCAGGGTGCCATGCAGCACATTCTGGTTGCACTGCCCCAGATCATCTGTGGATGGAGTGTGGGTGATGATCCTTTGTGGGGGCCCTCTCAGAGGCACCGCTCACAGCAGTGGCTGACCTCATTACCTTAAATGCATTTCATGCATCAGTGCTTGGACGCCCCAACCGTGTGACCCTGTTAATGAAGGCACCCTGCAATCAGGGCAGAAGCTCGGGGTCAGGACTCGATGACTGCCATCCAGAATGAGTGCCATCACGGGGGAGCAGTGGGCCTCCTTGCAGGGAAGGGGGACGATGTCAGAACCAGGAGTGGGTCAGCTCCCACGGTGCCTCCTCACGTGCACATCCTGCGCCTTTTGCTGGAAGGTGCTTGTCATTTAGCTCCTAGAAGGAATGACATGAGGACAAATAGGACTTAGAAAAGAAGAGTTAAACTGTTTTTTTCTTTCGTACTCTGCACAGCCTTCTAGCCGGCTGGTCTCCAGTCAGTTAACGGGCACTGAGCTGCCATGATTGTGTTCCTGCCCGTTCAATCATCCTGCCGCTTACTCGGTTTCTTTAAAAGCTTTCTTTCCCCTTCATCCAGGCTGCGATGCTGAGACTTCCTCTTAACCAGAATCCAGAATGGTGGAGCAAATCCCCCAAAACCATTCAGCAGCAGCCCAAGGTCCCTCAGAAACCCTGTTTTGTAGGGACAGCCTCCATCTTAAGGACCCCCAACAGTCTCCGAATCAAAGGAGGTGCCTGGTCTCCTCTGGGGGTCCTGCCATCCTTACCTGGGAGACAGGGGCAGCCCGCAGCTCTGCCCTTAATGGAGGCAGCATGAAGTCATCTTGACACAGTGAGGACACAGCCCTTGCCCTGTAATTCACATGTGGAGAATTTTTACAGATAATAAGGCCACGTCCCTGCATCAGAGCTTCCAGTCAGCCTCAGGGAGACACTGCTCCTGGGGCCAGATCCAGCAGGAGTGTCCACTCGGCATCCTGCGGCCAGGAAAGGCAGCAAGTCTAAGCAGAATCCCGTGGGCTCAGGCCAGTGGTTTGAGCAGCCATCCAGCGCTCCCTCGATATCTAAACAGAGTCTCCCAGCTCACCAAAGGAAGGCAGCACTGGCTTGTGAGCTTCTGTGCATTGGGCACAGAAAAGAAGGCATGGTTCCCTTGGTCATGCTGTTAGAGGGGGTCATCCAAGACCCGGCACAGTCCCCATCGTCCCTGAGGGAGGAGACAAAGCTTCATGCTGAGTTCTGGCTACGTGCACTAGTGTGTGGCCCACCTCCTCACCCACAGCCCAGAAAACGGGAAAAGTCAGTATCAGGCAAAGGGTGTTTTCTCCTCGGAAGAGGAGTGACGAGCCTGCCATTTGGAACAGGAGTTTCAGGGCTGCAGGTGACTGGGGTCTCCGGACTTCATGGCCTCTGTCATCACAGAATGTCTCTGCAAGCTTGACTTTCGCTGATCACTTAATGTCAGACTGTCTTGGTCAATAGTGAATAAGAAGCTTTAGATGAGAAATCACGTTCTGTGTTTTTGAAGATGATATTTTGTTCTGAGTTTAAATGGACTCTTTTGACGTTTGGTTCTGCAGAGAGGAAATAGAGCTGTGTGTCAGGAAAATAAATCCTGGGGCCCAAAACTCTTAAGCTAAGGGGAGAAGTCACGCTGGGAACTGCTCAGAGCAAAACCACCTCCCATTTTATTCAAAGTCACCCCTGTGCGCTGGACGCAGTGGCTCATGCCTTAATCCCAACATTTTGGGAGGCCAAAGCGGGCAGATCATCTGGGGGTCAGGAGTTCAAGACCAGCCTGGACAACATGGCAAAATCCCATCTCTACCAAAAACACAAAAAATTAGCAGGGTGTGGTGGCAGGCACCTGTAATCCCAGCTACTCTGGAGGCTGAGGCAGGAGAATCGCTTGAACCCAGGAGGCGGAAGTTGCAGTGAGCCAAGATGGGCCATTGCACTCCAGCCTGGGTGACAGAGTGAGACTCTTTCTCAAACAACAACAACAAATTAGCTGGGCATGGTGGCGCGTGCCTGTAATCCCAGCTACTCGGGAGGCTGAGGCAGGAGAATTGCCTGAACCCAGGAGGCGGAGGTTGCGGTGAGCCGAGATCGCGCCATTGCACTCCAGCCTGGGTAACAAGAGCGAAACTCCATCTAAAAAAAAAATTATAAATTATATGCTAGCTATAATATCAATTTTTTATTTGCCCAATAAAATAAGGCCTATGCACTATGCTGCCTAAAAACAACAGCAACAAAACAAAGTCATCCGTCTGCCCCCGAGGTACATGCGTATCTGACGGCCTCCTTTGGAGAGGTGAATCGTAGACTCAAGAGCGCAACCAACTGTCTCTTACCTACCTAGGACCCCATTTCGACCTGGACGCCCCCTCCTCACTTCGACCTGGACGCCCCTCCAGCTTCCTGCCTTTGCTTCTGGTTGTCCCACCTTTCCAGACCAAATCAATTTCCACCTTGTATATATTTATACACAAAGAAAAATCTCAAAAACAACCAGAGGCTGGGTGCGGCTACTCACGCCTGTAATCCCAACACTTTGGGAGGCCA
>NC_133505.1:174322500-174412500 GCF_049354715.1 Callithrix jacchus
AATAATAACAATAATGACAGAACCACAGCAGCAGCCACGAGACTCTAAGGGCTTCAGAACAGCCCGAACTACACCACCAGACCAGTGACTAAGACGCCCGTGAGGGCGGGAGCACTGTGTCCCGAGGCCCGCCTGTTCTTCAGACGAGGGTACGATTATCGGGTTTTTTGGGTCTTACGTGGAGTAGGCTTCCTAAAATTTTTTGAGTAAGCACTAGAAGAATAGCTATAACTTCTAGGCCCTGAAGGGAAAGAGAGAATAAAACACAAACATTTCAATCAAAGACAAAAAACTAATTACTAAAAAAAAAAAGGCAAGGAAAATAATGGCAAATGGGGGGCAGAATGAGGTGGTGGCGGGAAGCCCACGTCCACGAGGAACACGAGAAATAGACGCAGACGCCGCTCGCCAAGTGAGACCGCTGTGGTCTTCCGTCGCAGGACACAGAGGCGCCACGTGCAGGGAGCTTTCGGGGCCTTGGCACGGACTCAGCAGTGGCCCATCTGACTTGGAGCCTGAGAAGTCACTGTCCCTGCGTTTCTCATTCAGACGGTCTAAAGACCATGCTTTGAGAAACACTGCTGAAATATGGAAAAAAGGGACCGTCTCTATCCTTCTGTGTGCAAGGCCTCCCACTCACAGTGAAATCTGCATTTCACACTCAATGGAGAGCAGTGTTTGTTTACCGGGTTAATTCTCCACACCCCCTCTCTAGTATTTCCCCCACCAGGCTCCGTGGGCCTGTCCGGGGTAAAAGCCATGCCCTCCTAAGAGCTGCAACCAACCACGGACCAAGACTCAGCTTTCTGTTCTTTATAAAGACCCACCTCGATCCCCCCGCTCCTTCCCATCCTCCTATGGGGAAGGCAGAGCAAGGCGGGCATGGAGCCTGGGGGTGCCCACTCATCTCTACGAGCAAGCTACTTCACTCCTGGGGAGCGAAGTATTTCATCCAAAGAAATGTTCGCGAAGCCCACAAACATTCACGGACAAAGATCTCTACTGCAGCATTGTTTGTAATAGCAAAAATTGGAAAGAATCCAAATGTCAATCAACAGGGATTTGGCTAAATAAATCACGGTAGAGCCGTGCAAGGCAGCTATTACAAAAATTTTAAAAATAGATCAGCAGGCATCGGTGTGCAGAGAAGTCTGAGACATATCATTAAGTCAAAAAAAAAAAATGTAACAGAGCCACATGTATAGCACGGCCCAGTTCTTATAAGAATGAACTCATCTGCTCTTTGTTTCCGAACAGGCAGAGAGAACAGAACCTGGGGAAGGGTGCTCCTCAGGCACTGGCTCGGGGGGGCAGGGGTTAGGGTTAGGGCACTGGTTAGGGTTAGGGCAGGGGTTAGGGTTAGGGCAGTGGTTAGGGTTAGGGTTAGGGCAGTGGTTAGGGTTAGGGCACTGGTTAGGGTTAGGGCAGTGGTTAGGGTTAGGGCACTGGTTAGGGTTAGGGCACTGGTTAGGGTTAGGGCAGGGATTAGGGTTAGGGCAGTGGTTAGGGTTAGGGTTAGGGCAGTGGTTAGGGTTAGGGCACTGGTTAGGGTTAGGGCAGTGGTTAGGGTTAGGGCACTGGTTAGGGTTAGGGCAGGGATTAGGGTTAGGGCAGTGGTTAGGGTTAGGGTTAGGGCAGTGGTTAGGGTTAGGGCACTGGTTAGGGTTAGGGCAGGGGTTAGGGTTAGGGCACTGGTTAGGGTTAGGGCAGTGGTTAGGGTTAGAGCAGTGGTTAGGGTTAGGGTTAGGGCAGCGGTTAGGGTTAGCACAGTGGTTACGGTTAGGGTAGTGGTTATGGTTAGGGTTAGGGTTAGGGCAGTGGTTAGGGTTAGGGCAAGGGTTAGGTTTAGGGCAGCAGTTAGGGTTAGGGTTAGGGCTAGGGCAGAGGTTAGGGTTAGAGCAGTGGTTAGTGTTAGGGTTAGGGTTAGAGCAGTGGTTAGTGTTAGGGCAGTGGTAAGGGTTAGGGTTAGGGTTAGGGTTAGGGTTAGGGTTAGGGTTAGGGCAGTGGTTAGTGTTAGGGCAGTGTTTAGTGTTAGGGCAGTGGTTAGGGTTAGGGTTATGGTTAGGTTTAGGATTAGAGCAGTGGTTAGTGTTAGGGCAGTGGTAAGGGTTAGGGCAGCAGTTAGGATTAGGGCAGTGGAGATGAGGAAAATGTTTAATTTCCGATCTTTTTCCACTTCTCCCCTGTTTAGGTTTTTTTGTTCAATATTTTTAACTAGACTGTATTTCTTTTACAGTCAGAAAAAAACGCAATGAATTTTTTAATATAAAGTTATCTTATATGAGTTTTTTAAGTTGCTACTGTTCTTTGTAATAAGAAGGGATTTGTCTACACCTCTGGCGATGTGTGATCTGCTTCTCTACTGAGCATCTTCATCTCCAGGGTTACTGCTGCTACAGAATCCAGCAACGCTAGGTTCTGCCTTTCTTTTCTCTTTTTTTCTTTTTTTTGGCCTTCTTTTGTGGGAGGGAGGAGTATGGGCTGTGAATGACACATTTGGCAAAGGATTCTTGTTGTTCTGGCAAAGAATTACTCTTTATCGTATACTAAAGGGTATTTTTATTCAAACAAAGCACTTAGAAATGCAAAACTCATCTCGCTTATTATAATATTTGTGCAGAAGTCATTTATACTGACAGAAAACACTGAGGTAATCTAAACAACTTCCTTACAACCTTCACAATCCTCACTCAACATTCACGCCCCATAAGAGCCCTTGTTTCCTGAATGAATCACAGAACCCTCACTTGGTGATGGAGTCAGCACCGGGTGTGTGAATGTTGGCAGAGCTGCGCCCCTGAGGCGCTGTCACCAGGTGGCCACTCTGTGACTGCTGGACCCTCCTCCCTTCAATTGCACCATCTGGCTGCATTTGGAGCGTCTGTTCCGAGCCGCAGCCTCAGGACGGTGGCCCTGTCCCCACCGTCGTGGTGCGCCATCTCCTTCTGTCTGTTCTTTTAGGATTTTAAAGAGAACCATTAATTTTCAGCAAGAAAAGCCTTTGCTTTTCTACTTTCCTGAGCAATGAGCTAGACGCGAGGGCAGAATTTTTTTTTTAAGTGAGGTTCAAAGTCTGTAGACAGGTCTGTGTCCAAATCACCAGCCTCCAGCTCCTCTGTCTCAGGGTCTGTGCTGGAGGTCGGGGCAGTGGGCTCCCAGCCCCCTGTAAGGCGCTCCACAGCCTGTGCCACCCCTACCCAGGGAACCGCAGGAGGGTAGAAATTGTTACCCACATGGAGCTCTTGTCACCTCCTAAGCACTTTGTGTTCACTATTTAAGTAACGCCTACACGGTAAGGCAATTACAATCGCCCCCACCCCACCGTTTCCAGGTGAGGGAGTTGAGAATTAGGGTGAGTGAGAGGGCTTGCAGAGGTCACATGGTCAGTCCACACCGATGCAGCTGAGGTTTGAACCCAGGCAGTCTGTTTCTGGATACCAGACACTTAGCCAACAGGCCCCGGGGTATGGGTTGGTGGACAGCCTGGAAGAGGGCTAGTAAAAATCCACCTGCTCAGACAGGGATGCTCCAGCATAGATCAGCCACTAATGACCCAAGGCAGAGGCAAGAGGCACCTTTAGGAGGAACAGGCAAGTCCCAGGAGATATGGCGCCTGCAGGAAGAGCTAGGTGGTGTCATGGAGACCTTCAAGGCCCTGAGGGCAGGGGTAGCCCAGCATGGGTGGTCCCCATCCCGTCTCCATTGATGTCAGTCAACCAGCGCGATGGCGGGGAGGGGAGAACCCTCTGTTGGCAGAGGTCTGACATCCACAGGGCCACACTTCCCCTGCCAGGCAGCGGTCCTCCCCACAACTCAGTACCCTGGGATGGCGTCCAGAACCTGTCCTCCCACCCCGCCTAGAGGCCTTGCCTCCAGCCCTCTCTCTGCAGCAACCAGGTTTAGGGTGCAGGCCATAGGCTATCCAAGCATTGGGTGGCCTGCAGGGCCATTCAACGTGGAGCCTGCTCTGCGGAACCAGCTCTTCCTGCAAGCAGCCCTGAGGCCTAGAGCGGGGAGACTGTTCACAGCCCCGGCCTGGCTGCTGTCTAGGCTCCAGATCAGAGCGACAGCAAGGTCCCACGCTGGAGGCTGTGCAGCGCTGGGTGAAAGGGTCACGCTGGGGTCTGTCCCGCACACTGGGGGCTCTGCCACACTTAGGCTGTGCAGCGCTGGGTGAAAGGCCCGCCCCGGGGTCTGTCCCGCACACTGGGGGCTCTGCCACACTTAGGCTGTGTGGGGCTGGGTGAAAGGCCCACCCTGGGGTCTGCCCCGCACACTGGGGGCTCTGCCACACTTAGGCTGTGCAGCGCTTGGCAGAAAGGCCCACCCCGGGGTCTGTCCCGCACACTGGGGGCTCTGCCACACTTAGGCTGTGTGGGGCTGGGTGAAAGGCCCACCCTGGGGTCTGTCCCGCACACTGGGGGCTCTGCCACACTTAGGCTGTGCAGCGCTGGGTGAAAGGCCCACCCTGGGGTCTGTCCCACATGCTGGGGGCTCTGCCACACTTAGGCTGTGCAGCGCTGGGTGAAAGGCCCACCCTGGGGTCTGTCCCACATGCTGGGGGCTCTGCCACACTTAGGCTGTGTGGCGCTGGGTGAAAGGCCCACCCTGGGGTCTGTCCCACATGCTGGGGGCTCTGCCACCCTTAGGCTGTGCAGCGCTTGGCAGAAAGGCCCACCCTGGGGTCTGTCCCACATGCTGGGGGCTCTGCCACCCTTAGGCTGTGCAGCGCTTGGCAGAAAGGCCCACCCTGGGGTCTGTCCCACATGCTGGGGGCTCTGCCACCCTTAGGCTGTGCGGTGCTGGGTGAAAGGCCCACCCTGGGGTCTGTCCCGCATGCTGGGGGCTCTGCCACACTTGCCCTGGTAGTAGCGTGGGGTCCCCAGTCTCCGGCTCATTTTCTCTCTGCTTTCCCAACTATAACACAGGCTAAGGGGATGTGAGAAGTCTGCCCCGGCTCCAGCCAAAGGGACCGCTTCTTCCCACTGACAGAACTAAGACTGCGCTGAAATTCCTACCCATCCCCGCACCCTCTTATCTTGTGGGGTTTCCTTCGCCAACGGCAAGAAGGCCAGCTGGATTAGCCTGACCACTGGTCCACAACCTGGCGTGCATCAGAAACAGCTGTGGGCCTGGCTCCACCGCACTGGCAGTGCTGGGACCCACCCGGGTCCTGCGGGGCTGGGGCCGTGGTTCCGACCTGCTATGCTCTGGCAGGATCACAGCCGCATGGTTCAGTGCCTGGCAGTGACTCCTCTGAGGAAGGCGCAGGGTCCTGGGTGAGGATGGGCTCACATCGGCCCAGTCAGGCTAGAGAGAAGGACTCGGGTTCCCATGGCTGGGGTGAGTCCCGTCTCTGGCACCACCCAAAGCTTCTTCCCTGGTCTGACCCCAGGAGCCAGCCTGGGGACAAAGCTGGGCCTGGGACAGCAAGGGCGGGACAGCAGCCCAGCCTGATGCCAAGCTAAGTCCTGGCTCACCCCTCCCACGGTGACACCCACCCTGTGCTTCCTGCTTCCTGCTCTGTGAGCTAAGACATTTCCTCTTTTCTTTTAAAACCGGCTTGAGTCAGAGTTTCTGTTTCTTGTAGCTGAAAGCACCACCTATTTCCTTTCACGGCTAAAATCCATTTACCCACAGTACTGGGAGGGTAAAATCCAGCACACGACCGCTGGAGGAAACGAGTCAGCCGCAGAGCACACGACCGCTGGAGGAAACGAGTCAGCCGCAGACCCGACTCCGTGACTCACGGTGGAGGGGACCCTGGATGGGGGCTGCCCCAGGGAACTTGCAGGAGCCTGTGTCATCGGGGACAGAAAGCCACTCAGGGTCCTCAGCCCTCATGCCTTTGTCTTAAGATGTCCTTCAGAACCATTAGCACCCAGAAATGTTATTTTCAAGGCCTAATAGGAGATTGGGGGGAAATACTGTATTTTATTTATTTATTTATTTTTTTAAATTTTTTATTGGATTATAGGTTTTGGGGTACATGAGCAGAGCATGCAAGACAGTTGCGTAGGTACACACATGGCAGTGTGCTTTGCTTTTCTTCTCCCCTTCACCCACATTTGGCATTTCTCCCCAGGCTATCCCTCCCCACCTCCCCCTCCCACTGGCCCTCCCCTTTTCCCCCCAATAGACCCCAGTGTTTAGTACTCCCCTCCCTGTGTCCATGTGTTCTCATTTTTCATCACCCACCTATGAGTGAGAATATGCGGTGTTTCATTTTCTGTTCTTGTGTCAGTTTGCTGAGGATGATGTTTTCCAGATTCATCCATGTCCCTACAAACGACACGAATTCATCATTTCTGATTGCTGCATAATATTCCATGGTGTATATGTGCCACATTTTTCCAATCCAGTCTATTATCAATGGGCATTTGGGTTGATTCCAGGTCTTTGCTATTGTAAACAGTGCTGCAATGAACATTCGTGTACATGTGTCCTTATAGTAGAACGATTTATAGTCTTTTGGATATATACCCAGTAATGGGATTGCTGGGTCAAATGGAATTTCTATTTCTAAGGCCTTGAGGAATCGCCACACTGTCTTCCACAATGGTTGAACTAATTTACACTCCCACCAACAGTGTAAAAGTGTTCCTTTTTCTCCACATCCTCTCCAGCATCTGTTGTCTCCAGATTTTTTAATGATCGCCATTCTAACTGGCGTGAGATGGTATCTCAATGTGGTTTTGATTTGCATCTCTCTGATGACCAGTGACGATGAGCATTTTTTCATATGATTGTTGGCCTCATATATGTCTTCTTTCGTAAAGTATCTGTTCATATCCTTTGCCCACTTTTGAATGGGCTTGTTTGTTTTTTTCCTGTAAATCTGCTTGAGTTGTTTGTAAATTCTGGATATCAGCCCTTTGTCAGATGGGTAGACTGCGAAAATTTTTTCCCATTCTGTTGGTTGCCGATCCACTCTAGTGACTGTTTCTTTTGCCGTGCAGAAGCTGTGGAGTTTCATTAGGTCCCATTTGTCTATTTTGGCTTTTGTTGCCAATGCTCTTGGTGTTTTGTTCATGAAGTCCTTGCCTACTCCTATGTCCTGGATAGTTTTGCCTAGATTTCCTTCTAGGGTTTTTATGGTGCCAGGTCTTATGTTTAAGTCTTTAATCCATCTGGAGTTAATTTTAGTGTAAGGTGTCAGGAAGGGGTCCAGTTTCTGCTTTCTGCACATGGCTAGCCAGTTTTCCCAACACCATTTGTTAAACATGGAATCCTTGCCCCATTGCTTGTTTTTGTCAGGTTTATCAAAGATTGTATAGTTGTATGTATGTTGTGTTGCCTCCGGTGCCTCTGTTTTGTTCCATTGGTCTATATCTCTGTTTTGGTACCAGTACCATGCTGTTTTGATTACTGTAGCCTTGTAGTATAGTTTGAAATCCGGTAGTGTGATGCCCCCTGCTGTGTTCTTTTTGCTTAGAATTGACTTGGCTATGCGGGCTCTCTTTTGGTTCCATATGAAGTTCATGGTGGTTAATACTGTATTTTAAAAGAAAGTACTGCAGACCCGTGATCTGGTAGTTATTTTCGCTGAAGAAAGAACGTTATACTGAGTTTTCAAGTTGAAAAGTGAGTCAACTTAAAAAAGTAGAAGATAAATAATGCTGTATATGTTAAGAAAATATGGCTGAAATTATGGTGATGGAAGAAGTGAGTGAAGTTGGAGAGCTACAGAGCATGAATCACACATCCTAGATGATCGTGTGTCCCCTGTGGGTGTGAAACTCGGAGCTCACCGTAGGGGCTGTGGATGGTACCCCACTGCACCTCGACGCGCCTGTACCTATCCCAGCATCGGCGTGAGGGAGCAACTCGGCACAGTCCTGTCGGCACTCGGGAGAAAAGCATTACGCACAAGACGTGCAAGTGAAGGCGGCCTCGGATTTCCACCGCGCAGCGCGGGGCACCGGAGCCTGAGGAACGGCACAGGCCAGGGAGGAGGGGAAGCGTGGCCCTCGGAGCCCAGGCCAATCCCGCTGCGTAGACAGGCTTGTTATGTTTCACGTCGCATTCCCGCCTGCTGTCAGTGAAGAGAACTGAACCAAAAGCAGTAGGAATTCTGTCGAAGGTGTGAGAGTGTACAGAGTGTCCACCTTCCTGGGAAAATGAACCACAAAAAGCAAAGATTAGCTCAAAAATGTAAAAGACCCACTACACAAATGCTGACCAAGTCCACCAAGGCTGGTTAAAATAAGTGGTATCAGAAACTTCTAAACATAAAGAATTAGCCGGGCGTGGTGGCAGGCACCTGTAATCCCAGCTACTCAGGAGGCTGAGGCAGGAGAATAGCTTGGGAGGCTGAGGTTGTAGTGAGCTGAGATCGTGCCACTGCACTCCAGCCTGGGCAACAGAGCAAGACTCCATCTCAAAAAAAAAAAAAAAAGAAAGAAAGAAAGAAAAGAAAAGAAACTTCTAAACCTGTTTATGAGACTCAGTTCCTATAAAATCTACAAAATAAAAATTTGACTAAAGAAACGATCAGGCAGAGGAACCCCAGGTTAGATGACGGGAGCGTGAGGAGAGGAGGCGTTCTTCCCCTGAAACCCACGCGCACACCACGTCTCACGGAGCGATACTTCACAAATATGGTAGCTCATTATTTTGAAAAGCTTATACATATACAGTCGTAAAACTTAAAATCAGATGCGTGACCTTGTAAAACGACAGAGGTAGCGACAGCAGGGAACACAGTCCTTCACAACTGCCAGGGTGAGATATGTCACCTGGTACCGCAAAGAAAAAAGACCAGAAAAAAGATGCACGACGTGAAAAATGAGCTCCGTGGTTAGAGAGCAGTTTGCTCGCGCTCGCCAGTTCTGAAACCTATAATTGTTCCTGTCACCGCACTTTTAACCGTGTTTTCTCCCACACACAGCATTATTTGTCTTATACATTTTTTTAAGTTGACTCATTTTTCAACTTGAAAACTCAGCAAAGCATTTTTCTTAAGTAAAAATAATTGCCAAAGCATGGGCCTGCAGCACTTTCTTTAAAAATATAGTACTTTTTCCCCTAATATCCATTAAAATCAAACTATTCGGTCTGCATGACCTGAAATGATTTCTCAAAACAGCAGTGATATGCCTTCCACACCTGGGAAACACTTGGCAGCTACTTAATTAATAATATTTGGTAAGTGTAACTTATTCGCTTTCTATTTATCATAGATTGAAAAGAACAAGGGCCTGGCATGGCGGCTCACACCTGTAATCCCAGCACTTTGGGAGGCCGACGCTGGTCGATCATTTGAGGTCAGGAGTTCAAGACTAGCGTGGCCAACGTGGTGAAACCCCATCTCCACTAAAAATACAAACATTAGCTGGGCGGTAGTGCCACACCCCTGTAATCCCAGCTACTCAGGAGGCTGAGGCAGGAGAATTGCTGGAGCCTGGGAGGCAGAGGGTTGCAGTGAGCCTAGATTGCGCCACTCCACTCCAGTCTGGGTGACAGAGTGAGACTCCGTCTGAAAAAAAAAAATTCGATGGTTTTAGCAATTATGTGGCTTTTGAAATGTAAAACTTTAAAATCAGAATGACAATCAACCATTAAGAAGTGTGACAAGCCAAAAGTGTACACAAAAGCACTTCCACTGCAACAGTCAGGTTTCACCTAATGAACCTAATGATGGGCACATCCTGAGGAATGCATCATTAGCAGTGTGCCGACACACACCTGGGTGAGCAGCCGGCTACACGCCCGGGCTGCACGGTGGAGCCTGCTGCCCTAGGGCTGCAAACCCGTGCCCTGTGTGACTGGCCGGAGTACTGCCAGCAACTGCAATGCAATGGTCAGTGTGTGCCTATCTAAACATAACAAAGGTGCAATAAAAAATACAGCTGCACCGGAGTGGGGCACCTACCATGACTGGAGCTTTCGGGCTGGATGCCGCCCTGGGCGAGTCCGTGAGTGAGCGGAGAGCGAACGTGAGGGCCGGCACGTGACCGTAGCTGCTGTGGACTCAACAGTGCACACTCACGACAGACCACATTCATGCAAAACAGTTTTCTCCCTTAAATGATAGGTTGACCTTGGGTTACTGTAACATTTTTAGGTTATAAACTTTCAACTTTTTTTTGACTTTTTGACTCTTTTATAACGCTTTGCTTAAAACACAAACACATTCCACACCTGTCCCAAATTACTTTCTTCATATTCTCATTCTATCAGCTTTTCTCTATTTTTAAATTTAACTTTTAAAATGTTTTTGTTAAAAACAAAGACATAAACGCACGTTATCACTGTCTTCCAGCTCCACATCTGGTCCCACTGCATGGTCTTCAGGGGCAAAGACACACACAGAGCAGTCGCCTCCTGTGATGGCAACGCCTTCCTCTGGACACCTCCCGCACGACCTGCCTGCGGCTGCTTCACAGCTGACTTTTTCTCTACTGCATGGGGGGAGCACACTCTCAAATAACAGTAAAATATCTAGTATAGTACATCATCATATCAAGCACAATGTGCTGTCCACACTGTGCGAGCCACACATTTACACAACCGGTAACGCGGTGGGATTGCTTCCACCAGCACCACTGCAGACGCATGAGGAATGTCGTTCGTGACACACCAGGCAACAGAAGGCTTCCAGCTCCTGATCATCCCAAAGGCCCAGCACTCGCGATGCCAGCCGTCACGGACAGAGGCTTTTAAGATGCTCACGGCTGCACAAGGAATGAGAGTCTCACTGCTTGCTCCTGTGGCCTGCTGGACCCCCCAGGGAGTGTGTAGTCACGGGCCCACTCCACAGTGTGTATAGAGACATCACTACACGGTGTGTGTGTTGTCACGGACCCGCCCTGAGGAATGCAGGTGTTCATGGACGCACTCCACAGTGTGTGGTCACAGACGCCCCGCAGTGTGTGTGGTCACGGAGACGCCCCGCAGTTGTGTGTGGTCACATATGCCCCGCAGTTGTGTGTGGTCACATATGCCCCGCAGTGTGTGTGGTCACGGAGACGCCCCGCAGTGTGTGTGGTCATGGAGATGCTCCACAGTGTGCATGTGGTCACAGATGCCCCACAGTGTGTGTGGTCACAGAAACACTCCACAGTGTGCGTGTGATCACAGACGCCCCGCAGTGTGTGTGGTCACATATGCCCCGCAGTTGTGTGTGGTCACGGAGACGCCCCGCGGTGTGTGTGGTCACGGAGACGCCCCGTGGTGTGTGCGTGATCACGGAGACGCCCCGCGGTGTGTGCGTGATCACAGAGACGCCCCGCGGTGTGTGCCTGGTCACAGAGGCACCCCGCAGTGTGTGTGATCACGGAGACACCCCGTGGTGTGTGTGTGTCACGGAGACGCCCCGCCGTGTGTGTGTGTCACAGAGACGCCCCGCAGTGTGTGTGGTCACGGAGACGCCCCGCGGTGTGTGCATGATCACGGAGACGCCCCGCGGTGTGTGCCTGGTCACGGAGACACCCCGCGGTGTGTGTGATCACAGAGACACCCCATGGTGTGTGTGTGTCACGGAGACGCCCCGCCGTGTGTGTGTGTCACAGAGACGCCCCGCGGTGTGTGTGGTCACGGAGACGC
This sequence comes from Callithrix jacchus, assembly GCF_049354715.1. Taxonomy (NCBI): domain Eukaryota; kingdom Metazoa; phylum Chordata; class Mammalia; order Primates; family Cebidae; genus Callithrix; species Callithrix jacchus. Next base: position 174,334,048 of record NC_133505.1, read on the forward strand.
CCCGCGGTGTGTGCATGATCACGGAGACGCCCCGCGGTGTGTGCCTGGTCACGGAGACACCCCGCGGTGTGTGTGATCACGGAGACACCCCGTGGTGTGTGTGTGTCACGGAGACGCCCCGCGGTGTGTGTGGTCACGGAGATGCCCCGCGATGTGTGTGTGGTCATGGAGACGCTCCACAGGGCCTATATTTCCAATGAGGAAGGCAGGCACGTTCATGGCAGAGCTCAGCTCCAGAAGGCCTGGGCCTGGCTGTCAAGGAACCGGGCTCAGACACACTTGGCCTGTGGAGGGCTGACCCTCGGCTCCCGGCCTCACACTCCCTCGTGCCCCACTGTCAGCAGCCTTTTAAGACATTTCGGGCCCCAAACCTGCTGCTCTCCCAGGCCTGTCCCAGCCACACCAGCCTCCGTTTCCGAGCAAGCCAGGCCCTGAGTGTTCCACGCTGTCGGTAGCTGCCCCCGCCCCCACGATTCCTCCCTCCTAGGATGGTTTCAAGCAGGTGTCTCCATCTCCCACAGAGCCCAAATGCCCAGGGAAGGCAGAGCCTCTCTCAGTGGACGGAGCTCGCCTCTGGAAGGCAGCCCCAGTTCCTAGCCCCGACACTGACTCAACCCTGGGAGTGGAGGGGAAAGGAGGGGTTTCAGAGAGACACCTCCAGTTCTGGAGAGACTCCTCCTGGTTCCACAGAGACTCCCCTCAGCTTTGGAGAGACTCCTCCCAGTTCCAGAGAGACTCCTCCCAGCTCCAGGAATGCATCCGACTGTGGCTGGCTTGTTTTCCTCTGGCCACTTTTAGGCCCCTGGGTGAGGGTTCCCCCAGCAGTTGAAGCCACAGCACCGCAGCCCCAGCAGACCCCAGGGTCGGCCCAGAGCCCCTGCTGGGGTCAGCCTGAGGCCCGCCCACCCCTGGCAGCTGTCGCAGGTCCTGTTGCTTCAGACCACTGTACACCAAACTGCTGGTTTTACCGCCATATGCACAGCACCCAGACAGCTTGAAATACTCTCACTGGTCTTGACAAGAGGCTTCAGGAAGCTTCCAGAAGAGTGAATTCCTTCTGTCTCTTCACACGGTAGGTCCGACGTTTCCTCTTCAGAGGGGCCTTCTCTGAACCCCTTGCAGGGAAAGCCCAGTTTGTTTTGTGTCTCCACCACCCACACAGAGAAGGGAGGCCTCGAGGGGTGCTGGGTTGTCCTCTCCGACCACAGAATCCTCACAGCCCTGAACTAGCACGGCCCAGGAAGGACCACACCAGAAATCGACTTTCTCTTCTTGGTTATTTCTTTCTTTAATATGAATTGCAAACAAATTTGTAATTACAAGAGTACTAACAAATCTTTTTATTAAGAGGCACGTACACACTTTGCAGCTTCCAGGTGACTGAGTTTGTTGGTTCCATTTTTCAGAAGGCCGTCGCACGACACTGGAGAGCAGCCCGCAGCTGCCGAGCAGCAGGAGGAGGAGTGCCAGGCCACAGTATAGAGCATGGGATGCGCCAGCCACAGAGAACACACACGGGAGGAGTGCCAGGCCACAGCAGGGCGCATGAGGCACCAGCCACGGAGAACATACACAGGAGGAGTGCTGGGCCACAGCACCATGCACAGGACGCGCCAGCCATGGAGAACACACATGGGAGGAGTGCTGGGCCACAGCACAGCACGCATGAGGCACCAGCCACGGAGAAACACACGGGAGGAGTGACGGGCCACAGCACAGCACGCATGAGGCACCAGCCACGGAGAAACACACGGGAGGAGTGCCAGGCCACAGCAGGGCGCATCAGGCGCCAGCCACGGAGAACATACACGGGAGGAGTGCTGGGCCACAGCACCATGCACAGGACGCGCCAGCCATGGAGAACACACACAGGAGGAATGCCGGGCCACAGCACAGCACGCATGAGGCACCAGCCACGGAGAAACACACGGGAGGAGTGCCAGGCCACAGCAGGGCGCACGAGGTGCCAGCCACGGAGAACATACACGGGAGGAGTGCTGGGCCACAGCACCATGCACAGGATGCGCCAGCCATGGAGAACACACATGGGAGGAGTGCCGGGCCACAGCACAGCACGCATGAGGCACCAGCCATGGAGGAACACACAGGAGGAGTGTCAGGTCACAGCACGGCGCACGGGAGGACCAGCCACGGAGGACACACACGGGAGGAATGCCAGGCCACAGCACAGCATGCATGAGGCACCAGCCACGGAGAACACACACGGGTGGAGTGCCAGGCCACAGCATGGTGCAGGAGGCACCAGCCACGGAGAACACACACGGGAGGAGTGCCAGGCCACAGCACGGCATGTGGGAGGTCCCAGCCATGGAGAACACACACGGGAGGAGTGCCAGGCCACAGCATGGTGCACAGGAGGTGCCAGCCATGGAGAACACACAAGCACACGGCTGGTGGCGGGAGCAGCACGTGGTGCATTGCCTTCAAGAACAGAAGTGCAGACCCAGCAGGGCACGCTCAGGCTTGGTTATTCAGAGGCTCTGAACAGCTCAGGCAGCCAGGCCTCTGGGTGGAGAGAGACTGCGACGGTCCCTTGGCCACATTCAGATCTGACCTTGGCCAGTGGAAGAGGAAGGGATGGGTCCTCTTGGGCTGTTTTCTCAGGGACCAGCAAACCTCGCCTGGGCCCTGTCCACATATGTCCCCATGAATATCAACACCAGAATTGGGCCCCCCGAGCCCCCCAGGCTGGTGCCTGCAGCTGGAGGAGACAGACACCCACCACAGCACGTGAACTCCATGCAACCGGAGTCAAAATGAAAACCCGTTTCTTCCACAGCCACGGAGGAAGCATTTCACATGATGAAGCTTTGTGCCGCTGCTGATGAGTGAAGCAGAATTCTCCGTCCGTGGGACCAGCCCAGCTTCTAGAAGGCAGCTGGGTAGGTACAGGGCGGGGAAGCTGCCACCCGCTTTGACCCAGGGCCTCCAGCTCTAAGAACACATCCTGAGGAAAGAGGTAAAGTGCACATAAACAAAAATATTATGTATCGACATGTTTATCACACTAGTATTTTAAAAAGTCAAATATCAGAAATTGGAATGCTTATACAAATTTTCAGCTACACAAATAACCAGTATTCATACGTTATTACACTGACATTTAAGAAGTGTTTATTAAAATGAAAAGCATACCCTTAAATGAAAACACTTATGTACTGCGTAATGTCTATGCTTGAAAAAGGAGTATATAGAAAAATAAAGGCACAAAACATGCCTGCCAAGAGTTAACGACACTTTTCTCTGCAGGGCAGACTTCTGGGTGATTTTCTGCACTTCACACGTTTTAATGCGTTGGAATATTCCATGCTGAGGGTATCTGTAGTTGCTGCTGTTTCTATTATCGGTTATCTATTGCCACAGTGGTAACCCCACGACATGACCACAAACCTCTGAGCCTGTAACCGCAGCCGCTGGCTCTGCTCCCGTCTAGGTGGTGTTGGGACAGGGCTGCAGTCTGAGCTGGCGCGGAAGAGAATAAACGTGTCTGCTCGGCCGGGTTGGCTGGGTGACCCTGCGGAGCTTTGCTGAGCCCCCTCACACCCCAGCTGGGCCCCACGGAGACTCAGGGCCACAGGCAGGTGCCCGTGACAGTACAGGGCTTTGTGGGAACTGCGAGACTCACACAGCTGAGGCCTTGGCTGGGCAAAACCCCCCATCCTACTGGCCAAAGCAAGTCAGTCAGAGGCCGCCCGGCCTCCAGGGGCAGAGAAAGAGCCCCTGTTGGTGAGAAGAGCTGCTGTTTGCTGCAGGGATGGGGCGGCAGGATGAGGGGCCGCAGCCAGGTTTACATCAGTTCATGATTTGGACCTGGGTGCCACTCTCTACAACTGTTCCCACCATAGCCTGAAAACCCAGATATTTGCTGCCTCGGTTTCCCTGGCAGTAGGGTAGTCACGTGGCCATCTCTGGCCAAGGAGATCAAGGATGAGTCCAGATGGGTGAGAATCTGGGAATCACTCTTCCTCCACTTAAAAAAAAGGAAGACACGAGACACCCCCAGCCCCCACCACAGCCGCCTCCCTGTGCTCAGCCTTCTCACATGGCCCTGTGAGGGAGGCCATGAGGCCCCAACGCAGGTGGGGACGCGCACCTGGAGGAGCCAGGAGAACAGTCCGGAGAGTGTCCTCCAGAGCTTTAGGGGAGAAATCGACGCCCATGGCTGAAGCCGTGGTGAGGCCTCGGTGCCTCTCAAGACACAGCACAGCCTGCATGTCCGTCCAGGAAGGCATAACTAAAGACGAAAGCATTTCAATTCGAAACGGATAAGTCAAAAGTCTTATAAAAATGGGAAGCTCTAACTTATCACAACATAACGCAGAAGCTGCTTGACAGTTTAAAAGTTGCTCCCCAGACAGCAGCATACTCAGCTGAAGGGTACGCCGGCTGACACGCTGCCCTGACCGTTTCATGCTCTAAGTCTGCAGAAAGTGACTACATGGTGCAAACATCTTACACAGCTCCTCGCCCACGGAGATTCCCGTGAAGACACAGGCAGGCTGGCATCGGGGCAGACAGGGAAAGTCGGTGGCAGGGAAGGGGCTTCACGTTTTTCTCTCATAGGAAAAAAGGAGCAAAACTACTCTCTGAAACGGAAACGAACACGGTGCCTTAAGGTTGCTTTATTTTCAAGTAGAAAATGGTCTCAAGAATTGCAAAGGGAAAGAAAGGCAGGGTTTGCTGAGCGGGGTATCACATCAAGGACCCCAGTCATCCGGGGAAAGTTGGCCCTGCCCAATTCCCACGTAACCTGTCGCTGCAGAGATGGTGTGATGAGTGAACTCCGGTGTACCTGAGGCCTGGGAAGCTGGCTCAGAAGCAGCAGCTCAAATGCCACACATGTGCCAGCTGCAGCATTTTGCTAAATATGCTATCAAGATGCCCCATGGCAAAAAGAAAAGAGCTTAGCCTGTGATGGGGAGGGTGGAAGAGCCCCCACAATGCCCAGGGGGAGGCTGAGCCTCTGCAGACTTCTTGACAGGCAGGGCCAGGGTCTGCGTTTGTGTCCTGACAAAGCAGGAGGAGGGTGCCGAGGTTGGCCAGATGGGCAGGTTTCACCTGAAACAGAATCCACAGGGTGGAGTTGCTTGGCACTGGGCTCCTTCCTGAATACCCTCCAGGCGAGAGGTCTAGGGCCGCTGGGCACCCCTAGTGATCCCAGCAAGGCAGCAGGAGCACCAGCAGGACTCAGCACCGACTTCCCGGATTCAGAAACCACCAAGAATCATGAAACATCTACGTATTCACCGAGGACGCAAACGGGGTTGCATCCCCCTCCGGGAAGCTCCCGGAAATCTTCCTGCAGCCTAGAAAATGTTACCTGAACCGCCGCAGGAAGATCCCGGGGCCAAGGCAGGATTCCCGCTCCATGGAGCCCCCAGACCCCCAGGCTCCCACCCACACTGCCCTAGGCTGCCCTGGACCCATGGAGGGCCCGGGTACATTCCACAGCGCAGTGCTGCATCCAGGGAGGGCCATCCCAGGCCCAGCATCCTCGGGTGGCACCTGTTGAATTTCATTTTGATGATGCTTTCCTTCCAGGGCAGTAACTTCCATACGTTTTCCGTGGCGTGTTTCCGTGGCCCAGGTCCAGGAATAGACTAAGCAGGGGGGTGTCTGGCGTCCACCCAGCAGCCTGTGAACGACTTACACCTCCCCCGTCCCACAGGAACCTTGCACCTCTGCAGGATGCAGGCCCACGGGAGTGGGGGCAAGGAGAAGGGCAGGAGAGGCACAGAAGGGAAGGCCCACTACCCTCCAACCCACCCCAAGGCAATTTCCATTGTCAGTTTCAGGCTGGGAAGGGAGGGAGAGGGGACAAGGAAGGGGTCCCAAGAGGAACAGCCACAGGGGAGAAAGGAAAGGAGGCAACACTTCCAGCAGAATTGCTCAGTAGGGGAAAGACCCCTTTCCTCACCCGTCCTAGGTTCACGGCTGAGGCTTCTATCACGAGAGACAGATGGACAAGAGGAAACTGCACATTTTACTTCATTTAAATTTTATGCGATGCAGGAGCCTTCATACGGAAATGCCAACCCAAAGAAACAGGCGAGCCTGAGTGTGTTTCATAGGAGGTTTGGCGAAAACGGGGCGGTGGTGAGAAAACCCGAGTGTGTGTCACGGGAGGTTTGGTGAAAATGGGGTGAGAAAGAATGAATGACGCGGTGTGATCTGTTGGCAGCAAACCGGGAGGCCCTTCAGCTTTCGAGCTAAGGACACTCCGCTCCTCCAGACAGGGTGGCCACCTCTCACAGGCAGGGGGCTCCTAGACCAGCTTCCGGGGAGAGCCACAGTCCTGCCTGGCTCTTATGACCTAAATCATGAGAGGAGGCAGGAAGGTGAGTGTGGCTTCCCGCTTCTGCACTTTTCTCAAATTCCTTAGCTGAAAATATCAGGGTGGGGTGTCCTGTCCTGAACCTCATCACGCATCATACCGCACAGCCTATGAACCAGCTGGGCAGCTGCCATACAGCACAGCTCAGAGGCCAGGGCGGCCGCTCCCATCCATGTGGAGAGACAGCGCTCATGGGAACCAGTGGGCAGGGCTCCTGGGCCAGCCCCAGCTCCTGACAAGGCTCCAGCTGGGGGGCAGCTCTCAGGTCCAGGGTGCCGCTGGGTGCCTGGCACAGAGCTAAGCCCTAGATATTCGTCATCCTGACCCAAAGCTCTCCAACCTCCACATAACCTCCCAGATGCACTAGTGAAGGTCCTGCGGAGAGGGGAGGGGTTATTTTTAAAAAGAAAAGGAAAAACACAAGCAGGAACACTGAGGGCAATGTCACCATCAAATGTTTCCCTGGGGCTCCAGCCAGCTGTGTGGACTCCTGTACGGGGGTCACGTGGCAACTTCAGGTTCTTCCGTATTCCTGTCTCCTCTCACGGAAGCTTATCACAGAGACAGCGCGGGCGAGCAATGACCTCCTCCTAATTGCCATCACATCTTGGCACCTTCCATGCAGCTGGAGTCACATAAATGTGCACCAAAGATCTTCGCAATGCACACTTTTTATGAATAATGAATGGGAGTCATGGACACGAGTGCTTGCCAGGCACAGACACTAGAAGTTTCCATTCCCCACTCAGGCGTGATGGCAACCCCAGCTTCTTCGCTGGGTCTTTCCTGGTGCATTCTGCAGGCATGCAGCCTGCGCCGTAGGTGAGTGTGCACGCAGCTCCCACACCCGAGAGCCAGCTCCTTCTCCGTGTTTCAAGGAGACCCTGCCAAGGAAATGAAGTCCTCACCACCTGAAATCTGCATGAAAGGAAAGAAGAAAACTAAAATGCTAGAAAGTCGGTTGGAAATTTAAGTATAATGATGGGTTTCAGGGGAGTTAGATATCGTTCTGAACTTTTACAATTCTCAATATGACGACATGATTATACACTAGGGGAACAATCAATGTGACAAAACCAGAACTAATCAGAAATGTCAGGTGTTGATGTGCAAAATGAATAATGTGCACGAAGAAGTCATGTAATTAGAATTTCTCAATAAAAGGTAGAAAGCTAAGTCTAATAAATATTTTTAATAATGACTTTAAATTCTAGTAAGTGATGGCATGGCCCTCTGGGTCACCTAAGTATGGTCTATTAATAGAAATTCACAGAAAAGTGAGGAAGTAGAGAGTAACGGTATCGGAAGGAATGATCTGAATACTTCATTTCGGTGTTTTGCAGTTGGGGTTTGCTGCAGCGGAGGACAACAGGCATCTGAGGGAAAAAGGAATTTGGCTCCACACTGGCTTCTCCAACAAGCCGTGTAATTACCCTGAGCCTGTGTGCTCCTGTGCACGTGGAGATGACTCCGGGAGCAGAGCTGAATGAAATGCAGAAGGTGGCTCCTCTTTCCCTCCTTGAGGGTTGCCTGCAGCCGAGGTTACTGAACAAAGTCCTTTATTTTTGCTGTAACTCCTATTTGTAAAGCTTTTCACTTCTGGCTATTTTCCCAGCCCAAGTAGCTACCCAATTTATGCAACAGACATCACCCAGAAGTGTCTTTCCATTTCAGCTTGCCACGGCAGGCACACTGCCACCGTCTCCCAGGGTGGTGGCATTCCCGCGTCCAGGGTGAGAGACCCAGTCACAGAGCCTTTGTGCCAATGGTGGACTTAGGATGGGATCCCAAGCCTTCGGCTCTAAATCCACAGCTTGTTTCCACAATAACTCACTTGCTCAACTGGCACAGATGTGTCCGTTCAGTGAATGTGTGTTGTCCACTAGGCACTGGCCACGGCGGTTAATGAAGAGAATCAAAGCCCTTCCTTCATGGAATCTGCATTCCTGCAAGAGAACCAGATAAGGAGCAGGAAGTAAGCACACGACGTAGGGTGTGAAGGGTGACGATAAAGCCCGTGGAGGTGCCAGGGAGAGCTGCGATTTGAAATGAAGCGGCCAGGGCGGGCCTCACCGGAAGCCACAGCTGAGCAGTGGGGCTGAGGGGAGACAGGCTTCCAGGAGGACCCTTCCAGGGAGAAGGAGGTGAGCGTGGAGAGGTGGGGCCTGGGGAGCCGCCTGTTATCCTGAAAGAGAGTGAGTCATTGTGGGGATCTCCTTCCTGAGAATAAGCAGAGGTTAAGCAGGGAGACTGAGAAATACAAGCCCGTTGCATAACAGAGGGGGAATGAGGATGGCTGGGACCTGCGGGGAAGCTGGAAGCAGCAGCAGGCTCTGGGTCTGAACTGTGAACGGGGAGACAGGATTTCCTGACATGCTGGATGTGGGCGTGGAGAAGGAAAGGGGCCAGGGTGTCTGCTGGGTTGGAAGTTCCTCCCCTGGACAGGCTGGGATAGGGAAGCTGGGTGCAGGTCCTGGGTTGGTGCCAGCAGAGCCAACCCTCTCCCATGGCCCCCACTGCCTGCTGGCTTCCAACCACCGCCAGCACTCACGGCTCTCCGTGCCTCAGAGCTGGCTTGACTCTGCCAGGCCAGGTACACTGCCAGGGCTGGGAAGTAGATGGCAGGTGGCACTGGCTGGGGAGGCAGGGAACACCTGTGAGCCCTCCCACCAGGGGGTCTGAGATGGGGTTCAGAAGACAGGTCCAGAACAGAAGGGCCTCAAGGTCATTAATGCATTCAGGGGTTTAACCCGCAAGCCTGACAAGACCACAGAGAGGGGAAAAGAAAGGCCCCAAGGACTGAGGCCTGGACCACAGCCACCACAAGAAGTCGAAGAACCCAAAGGGGCAGCAGAGGAGGCAGAGGTGGCCAGGCATGTGGCAAACCAGCAGGAGCCCTGGAGGGCAGGGCACAGAAGCCACACGGGCAGGGGTGGACGGGCTTACCAATCTCTGGCCCGCACTTCAGCCCACTGCGTCTTGGGCTGCACTTTTACTACTGACCCAAGTCCAGGGATCCAGGACCCCGCCCACATGAGCTATGTGAAGCAGGTGACTACTTACAGGTAGGCATCGAGGAACCGCGGGAGCCCAGGGCTCATAGCCCGCCAGTCCCCCAGGCTCAGGGAGGTGGCCAGGGCAGAGAGGTCTCACCTGACTGTGCCCCACTTGCACTCTGGCTGAGAACCCCAGAAAGTAGCCCACCTTGGGTTTTATACCTGGGGGTTCCAGGACTCACTGGGATAAAGCGGGCAAGGCCATCCTGGGTTTGGACAGGCTGGGACAGGGTGAGGCCACTGCAGCCAGCCCCTCCCATCTCAGGACATGGATTCCCAGCACATTCTGCAGTGACTCAGGGGAACACAATGAGAGAGAGGGAGGGCTGGGTCTGTCCGAGGCCAGGCAGGGGTCTCCAGGGCCAGAGACCTGTGTGTCAGATGCTAGTGGAAGTCTCCTGGGAGGAAGGCTAGGAATTGAGCACCGTGAAAATGAGCCTTGTGGAAATGACTTTTACATTTTGAGTTATATTTAAAACACACTAAGGGTCCTTCTCCATATAAAGCCAGACCACAGAAGCGTCCCGTAAACCCTAATAGAACTGAACAATAAGCAGTCAGTGAAAACTGGTTTAGAAACACAGTAGTACCATCCAGGGAATAGAGACTAGCTTCGTGTCATCATCTTGTAATAGTGAAGTCCAGGAAGAAAAAGCGTGGGAAACCACAGCCTCCTGCCCTGAGAAACGGAATCCTGGGGACGAGGGTCCGTGGACATCACTCTGAGCTTCTTCCCAAATACACCTAAATTCCAAAAGAAACACCGGTCAGCAGCTGGAGGACAGTCTCTGCGGCTGAAGCCCTCACCTACCTCTTACCTCCAAGGAGCCCCAGAGATGAGCAGGAGGAGGAGCTGGAGAGGAAAACGAGATGACCGACTGGCCGCACTTATCCAGGGCGGAATATTCCACAGGAGCAGACACATGAGGAGGAGGAAAGAAATGGGAAAGAGAACAAGACCCATGCAGGACCGGGGATCCCGTGGGACATCCCGGGGCAGCTCCCACCCTGCCCCATCCCCCTCTTTCTCAGTTCCCACCAGGATGGGAGGAGCCCACCCAGGGGTCCTTGTCTCTGGCAGAAAACAAACTCCATTCTAAATAGGGGCAATAAACGGAAACCCCAGGGCATTGCCTGCAGAACTGGCTGTAACCTGAACTTGCAAGAGTTCCTCCAGGGTCCCAGAACTGGCAGGAGTTCCTCCACGGTCCCAGAACTGGCAGGAGTTCCTCCAGGGTCCCAGAACTGGTAGGAGTTCCTCCACGGTCCCAGAACTGGCAGGAGTTCCTCCACGGTCCCAGAACTGGCAGGAGTTCCTCCAGGGTCCCAGAACTGGCAGGAGTTCCTCCACGGTCCCAGAACTGGCAGGAGTTCCTCCACGGTCCCAGAACTGGTAGGAGTTCCTCCACGGTCCCAGAACTGGCAGGAGTTCCTCCACGGTCCCAGAACTTGTAGGAGTTCCTCCACGGTCCCAGAACTGGCAGGAGTTCCTCCACGGTCCCAGAACTTGTAGGAGTTCCTCCACGGTCCCAGAACTGGCAGGAGTTCCTCCACGGTCCCAGAACTTGTAGGAGTTCCTCCACGGTCCCAGAACTTGTAGGAGTTCCTCCAGGGTCCCAGAACTGGCAGGAGTTCCTCCACGGTCCCAGAACTTGTAGGAGTTCCTCCACGGTCCCAGAACTTGTAGGAGTTCCTCCACGGTCCCAGACTACTAACAAAATGGCACGAAGAGGAGAGCTTCCAGCTGTACCTTCAAGCCCCACCGGAGCAGGGAGGACACAGAACCCATCCCTCCAAGGGAAGCTGTGCAGTCTGTTTAGGTGGAGAGAAGACTCGCAGGGCTGCCCATGTTGAGGGAGCTCAAAAAGAAGGCAGGCAGGGAGGCAGGCAGGCAGGGAGGCAGGGAGGGTGGCTGGAAGGAAGCGAGGGAGGCAGGCAGGCACAGGAGGACCTGGGCAGAGGACAGCTGAGAGAAAAAACAGAGAAGTCGCATGACAAATACAAAGCTTAAACCTACAGTTGCTTCCGATAGAGAATGATGTGAAAGTTTGCTAAAAATAAAGAGTAAGAAGTCACTGAGAAAAGAATTCAAACATAAAATGAGACAACAGAGTAAAATGCAAAGCCAAGTTGCAGAGATACAGAAACGAATTGAGGCTGCTAATTCTTCATTAGAGAAGTAATACCTTTTATCAGAAGCCACAAGGAGCCGGGTAAACACAGCTAGCCCTGATCTGGTACATGCAGGGAGGACCTACTGACATCCACGGAGAATGCAACGGGAAACACCGGGCAAAGAGAGGAATGTTAACTGGAACCACAGGAATGAGCACCTCTCTCTGCATTTTTATGGGTTTCCAAAGGTGGTCAAAATGACAATTTCACAGGATTCAACCTGATTAAACATGAAGATGAGCCCAGTACAGGCACAACTGGCGTAACTGAAACAGAAATAAAAAGAACAGGAAGGATATATTTACAAAATTGGAACGATATTTCTGAACAAACCAAGTCTGTACCTGCAGATTAAAGGGACATTTTTTCCTGGAGTCACTGAGTCTCTGGGGTGATAAAATGTCATCGAAGTGTCCGGGCCAGGGAAAAGCCACCTCCGAGGCAGAGGCATCCCCCTGCCCAGCTACGCTTATGCCAGCCATTTCAGGTCAGGTGCCAGGTCCTCCTGAGGGAAAAGGCACCCGAGAGTGATGGTGGACCCTTGAACAGCTCGTTCAAGGGGGTGCTAGCAGTGTCGACCCCCCCATTCAATAAAAAATATAACTCTTCATAGCCCATTGACCAAAAGCCTTGCTGATAACACACACGGTCGATAAACAACTATTTGTATGTTATTTACTTTATATACTGTGTTCTTATAATCAAGTGAACTAGAGGAAAGAAAACGTTTTTAGGAGAAACAACGAGGAAGAGAAAAGAGATTCACTATTTAAGCAGAGATGGATGGGCATTAGGTCTTCATTCTCATCGTCTTCACACCGAGGAGGCTGTGGAGGAGGAGGCAGAGGAGGGCGGCAGGGGCGGAAGAAAATCTGTGGATCCGTGGATCCGTGCAGTTCAAACCCCTGCTGTTCAGGGGTCAACTGTACATGGAACCTGCTAAGGGGTATCCTCATCACCACAGCACCCAGGAGCCCTTCTTGATGAAGATACTTGATGAGAAAAATTTAGCTGTACAGCATTTGAACCATAAACGTGTTAGAATTCAGGCCTGAAGAAGCTGGAAGGAAAGAATGCTCAATGTATTGGAATCTGGAAGGGTCTCAGATGAAACACATGGTAATGGTGGCACAGAACAGAATGTAGATGACATAAAATGCAAGTCCGTAAAAATAGTCTAGCCAACAACAGTCGTGGTGGAGGAAGAAAAGTGGGTAGGAGACATGAACTGTGCAAATTCAAGGGGAAGAAACCAACAGAGCTTTTTAAGTTATAACGTTAGATTAAAAATTTAAAAAAAGAGAGAAGTTGACCCTAACCCCAACTTTGTAGCTTAACTTTTTGAATTTTAGATTTTTAGGAAAAACCATTAATATCACTTATGGGAAAAAAAAAGCATCTTCATTCAGCCATTTCCTTCACGTTCAGTTTCAGATTCATTCTCTTGAGTTAAATACAAGCAGTATGAAATCTAATACATGATGTATTTCATGTGTGTGAAATCACTTCCATCTACTCCTCTGGGAGAATATACCCATTGTGAAAGCTCTAAAGTTACGTTTATGAAACATTAGCAGTAGTGATTTCCAAGAAGGCTGGTGATTCCTCAAGACCTATAACCGAACTCCCATTCAGCCCAGCAATACCGTAACCGGATATAGACCCAAAGGAATAGAAATCATTGTGCCATAAAGACACGGACACACGTGCGTTCACAGCCGTGCCATTCTCAATAGCAAAGACATGGAATCCACCTAAACACCATCAGTGGCAGACTGGACTTCAACAGATGTGGTCCACACACACCATGGAGCACTCTGCAGCCGCAGTGGGGAACAAGATCTCGTCTTCTGCAGGAACATGGACAGAGCTGGAGGGCATTATCCTTAGCAGGAGCAGGAAACCAAATCCCACATGTTCTCACTGATAAGTGGAAGGTAAAGGATAAGAACTCATGGACACATAGAGGGGAACAACAGCCACTGGGGCCCATCAGAGAGTGGAGCGCGGGAGGAGGGAGAGAAGCAGAGAAAATAACTACTGGGTACTAGGCTTAGTACCTGGGTGATAAAATAATCTATATGACAAACCCCAAACAGGAGTGTACCTATACAACCAGCCAACACATGTACCCCTCAACCTAAAACAAGAGTCTAAAACAATGGTAGTGATTTCCAGATGATGAGATGGAATAAATGTTTGCCTTTTTTCTTTTTGAGACAGAGTTTCATTCTTATCGCCCAGGCTGGAGTGCAATGGTGCGATTTCGGCTCACCACAACCTCCACCCCCTGGGTTCGAGCAGTTCTCCTGTCTCAGCCTCCCAAGTAGCTGAGATGACATGCATGCACCACCAGCCCTGGCTAATTTTGTGATTTTAGTAGATACTGGGTTTCTCCATGTTGGTCAGGCTGGTCTTGAACTCCTGACCTCAGGTGATCTGCCAGCCTCAGCCTCCCAGAGTGCTGGGATTACAGGTGTGAGCCACCACGCCCAGCCCAATTTTTGCCTTTTTGTACTTTCTGTTTTCTTGATCCACCCCTGCCCCCTGACCCCCACCAACAAACAGATAACATTCTCCTAAGCAATAGGTATTTCCTAATGAGAAGAGAAGTCCCTGATGGCTGCTCCTCACGCCCACCTGGGTCATCTCCTCAGGTGTTTACCGGCTGGGCTCTCCTCCGTCTCCACCGTGTTTCTTTAACACAGACCTTGGCCTCTCCAGCCAGCTGACATAGTCTGGGAAGATGCTCCCTAGTCAAAACTGTCCTTTTGTTAAGCAGAAGACAATAATCACACCAACGGAATAATGATCAGTGAAGAGGGGGCTGGGCCAAATCAGTGTTTAGAATAAAACCCAATGACCAAAAGGACTTCAGTGAAGTAGTGATCGTTCACAGAGGTCTGACCTGGCCACTGGTTCACTTGTCCTCCTGCCTCCACCTCACCTGGGTGCTTGCGCCCGAGGCCACCTGCATAGAACAGGTAATGCACGCTGCGCTGAACCTTCATCCCCTGTGGTCCTGGTGAAACCTTGCTGCGTGCCCTGCACTCAGCTCTGGATACACCACGGCAAATGAAGCAGTCTAGCTAGACAAACAGACTGTCCAGGTAAAGGGGCTGCCGTGTGGAAGCATACAACACACACGGAACCGAGGCGTCCCGCAGGGGGCCGGTCTAAGATGAGTCTGGGATAGTGGAAAGAGGGTGGAGTGGAGAGAAAGAGGAGACAGGGCAGGTGGAACGAGGGAGAAGGTACTCACCCTCAGGGGCTCTCTACCGTGTACGCAATAGCTACTCTTCTCCTTCAGTCACAAAACACCTATACGTTAAAAACACTAAGGTGTCCTTCTTATGAAACTAAATTTCCTGGCTCCTTGGCAATAGAAAGCTGTTGGGTGGGGCTCCCAGGAAAGCCACTTGAAGGGGCAGATTCGGCTGGATGGAATGCAGACACGATGGATACAGCTGCAGCAGCCATTTTGCAACCATGAGGAAACGTGGGGGCCAGAAGCTACACATTGAAGACTGTGGAGCAGAAAGACAGAAAAAGTCTGGATCCCTGATAACCAGCGGTGGGAGTGAGGTGAAGAGCAGCAAGCCAACCCCAGACTGCCTACCTCCGGGTTTAGTCTACGTAAGAGAGATAGCAACCTTTATCCAGCTGAAGATGGTCTTCGATGGGATTTCTGCTACCTGCAGCTGAGCCTAATGCTGAGTGATCAGCTGAGAAGCCCGTAAAAAGTTAGCCATCTTTAGCATGGTCGCTATACTCTGACTCCTCGTCTATCTCCCTTTCCCCACGCTCCTGCAGAATTTATCTTTTGCACTAAATAATTTACTCTGGAATTATATGTATATTAAGTATTTATGAACTGACTGCATGATAGAGTATTCCCATCCTAAAATAGGATCATAAACTCCTTGTGTGGAAATAAACATAATTTATCCAAGCCTAGCTCAGGGCTGAGCGCCGGATAGGTGACATGGTTTGGGCTGTGTCCCCACCCAGGCTCTTCTGGAATTGTACTCTTGTGACTCCCTCCCATGTTGTGGGAGTGGCCTGGTGGGGACACTTGAATCATGGGGGGAGTTTCCCCCGCACTGTCTGGAGGGAGCAAATACGTCTCCTGAGATCTGATGGTTCTATCAGGGGCTTCCGCTATTGCATCTTTGTCATTCTGTCTTTGCCTGCTGCCGTGTAAGATGGGACTTCTCCTCCTTGCCCTCTGCCATGATTGTGAGGCCTCCCAAGTCAGGTGCAACTGTAAGTTCCATTAAACCTCTTTCTTTTGTAAACTGCCCCGTCTCAGTCTGTCCTGATCAGCAGAGTGAAAATGGGCTAATACAACAGGCTGCTCCCTAAGTGCTGGTGGGACTGATATGGCAATGCCCCTTCCTTCATCTGTCCTCTTGGGTACAGTGTGTGCTCACAGGCTGGGGAAAGCGTGTCTAGTGACCTGCTCACAGCCCTGTGATGAGGGTCTTATATCCGTGTATTACAGATGAGGAAGCTGAGGCTCAGAGATGTCTAGTCACAGACCCAGGGTCACTCGGCAGAGCTGAGATTCACAGCCCCGAGCGTCCTGGCCCATCCATGCCACTGCAGGGGCCTCATGGAATTAATGGTGTCCACGCCCCGGGGAACTAGTTTTACTCTGAGGAAGAGGTAGAGGAAGCACACCCCAGCATACCTTGAGGAAGAGGTAGATGAGGCACACCTCGACGTACCTTGAGGAACAGGTGGAGGAGGCACACCTCGGCATACCTTGAGGAAGAGGTGGAGGAGGCACACCTCGGCATACCTTGAGGAAGAGGTGGAGGAGGCACACCTCGGCATACCTTGAGGAAGAGGTGTGCTGGGTGCACATTTCATTAGAGGGTCGGGCCATGAAGACTGTTTTTATTTTTCTCCTTTATGCTCTATCTAAAGCAGATGGAAAGCCTAATTAATTCCCATGCCTTGCCTTGCCAGTCCCAGGCAGTGGTCGCCTCAGAGAAACAGGAGCCTGAGGCCACATGGAATACTATGCAGCCATAAAAAAAAAAAGATGAGATCATGTCCTTTGCAGGGACATAAATGAAGCTGAAAGCCATCATTCTCAGCAAGCTAACACAGGAACAGAAAAGCAAACACTGCATGTTCTCACTCATAAGTGGAAGTTGAACAGGGAGAACACATGGACACAAGGTGGGGAACATCACACACCAGGGCCTGCCGGGTTTTTGATGAAGGGGGAAGGGGAGGGAGCGCATTAGGACAAATACCTAATGAATACGGGGCGTAAAACCTAGATGACAGGTTGACGGGTGCAGCAAACCACCATGGCACATGTACACCTATGGAACAAACCTGCACATTCTGCCCATGTACCCCAGAACTTACAGTAAAATTAAAAAAACAAAAGAAAAGAACCTAAGGCCAGAGGCCGTGGTGTCCTGACAAGCCTCCTGTAGTGAGTATGAGGGCGCCTGAGTCCAGAGAGGACGTGAACCTCCGTCCCTCCTTCCCGCTGCCTGGCAGGCCCCATCTCGGAAGGCAGCAGTTGGATTTGTCCTGTTTAGCCACTGCCTTTCTCCTCCCTCCCAAGCATGAGCTGGAATGTTTGAGTGTCACTGGGGCCTGGCTGCCATCTGGTCGCCTTCCTGGGAACACACGCAACGGGAAGGAGCTGATTTTCTCTCACCCTTCCCTAGCCCAGCCCAGATAAGAGGTGCATGGAGAGGAGGGGTCAGAGGCTCTGCGACCACTCCTTGGCGGCTTCTGCTCTCCAGTCCCATGGGAGCTGCCCTGGGACCACTGTCCCCACCTTTGGCTCTCGCTGTGGTCCACCTCCTGCGGCCTTGTCTGTGCCCCACACAGTGCTGCTGGTGCTGGAGACAAGGCTCTATCTGCTGCCTCTGCACATCTCCCCTGTTCGCCTGCAGCAGTGGCTCAACGAAATATCTGTTGTTTTTCATTAAGTTTTGACACATCCCAAAGAACGCGCCACGACCCCATTACCTGTAGTTCCGGACTCCACACTTCCCGCATGGTCTGGCTCTGAGCCTAGAACACTTTTTTTTAATTAGTATCATTATCACTGGTCATATTATTTCCAGAATGGTCAATTTTCTGCCAAGCTTAAAATTTAATAAGAACCTTTGGAGCAGAGGTTCGAATTCTGTCTCTGCGTCCTCCGGGACCCCTGACACGGATGCCCCATGCCCGTGGAGTTCTGTCTCCCACTCTCTTCCCTCCTTAGGACCACAGCTGGGGCCTGTGGGCCGGTTTACAAAATGGGGGGAAGGAATGTTAGTGCTGGCCCAGAAGAATTCCTTTATAACACAAGGGAAAATAACTCAAACGGCAGAAACTCCTTCCGCAGTGAAAGGCGCAGCCCAGGGCCCCTGACCTGCAGCCCGGAGCCGCTTTGTGGGTTGCAGCTAGATGGGAGTTGGTCCTCTGGTTGTCAGGCGAGGGTGGCGCCGTGGCCCAGGAGTCCTCTCGGTCTTGTCCAGCCAGCGAGGTATCCCTTGCGCTGATTTCTGGCAGTGGACCCCTCTTCCTGCAAGGGGCACAGTGCGAGTCACTTGAGGGGGGCAACTCACCTCCCCCATCACAGCCTTCCACTGGGGACACACCTCCACTCCACAGCCCCCGTTGTGAGTTGAGGGGTGCACACAGGCCATGCCCCTGAAATTCCGCATACAACCCTGAGAAGAGAAGAGGCCTCCCTTTCTCCGGAAAGGAAGATAGCATGACAACAACTGCCGACATGAACAGAAGGAAACCCATCCGCAGAGAGAAGCCTCCGAGACGGGAGTGACAGGCGGCGCAGCGCTGACCTGGGCCCTCAGGTTCAGATTGCCAGATGAGATGCCGGACGCCTGCTTAAAGTGGAATTTTAGATCGAGAATGAAGAGGGGGCATATTTGAACTAGAAAAAAATCCTTTTTATGTGAAATTCAAATGTCACTGGGTGCCCCGCTTCTTTGTTTTGCTTTTTTGTGAAGTCTGGCCTCTCAAACTGGAACCATCCATGCCTGGAGCCAGACACGTCCTGAACTTGCCGGGAAGGAGCAGGGTTTCCTGCACTCCCAGCTGAAGGAGTGTTGCTCGTGGTGTCTGCACAGACAAGCAACGGACGGGAAACCGGCCCGAAGGCGCGCGAAGGCCGAGCATTGCTGCGTTGGCTTCTCATGCAGGAAGAAGCCGCCCCTCCAGAAGGCTTCTGCAGAAAGGTTCAAGTATTTTTTAAAACGGAAGAGGAGGCAGGAAGACAGGGTTTCAAGTGAAAATCATCCCGTGGTAAGAATAAAACCTAATTTTCCTGTCACATGCTACCTGCCAGCTTACATGCTACATGTTGACTCTATCTGCCAGCTTACATGCTACATGTTGACTCTATCTGCCAGCTTACATGCTACATGTTGACTCTACCTGCCAGCTTACATGCTACATGTTGACTCTGCCAGCTTACATGCTACATGTTGACTCTACATGCCAGCTTACATGCTACATGTTGACTCTACATGCCAGCTTACATGCTACATGTTGACTCTATCTGCCAGCTTACATGCTACATGTTGACTCTACATGCCAGCTTACATGCTACATGTTGACTCTACATGCCAGCTTACATGCTACATGTTGACTCTGCCAGCTTACATGCTACATGTTGACTCTATCTGCCAGCTTACATGCTACATGTTGACTCTGCCAGCTTACATGCTACATGTTGACTCTATCTGCCAGCTTACATGCTACATGTTGACTCTGCCAGCTTACATGCTACATGTTGACTCTATCTGCCAGCTTACATGCTACATGTTGACTCTGCCAGCTTACATGCTACATGTTGACTCTGCCAGCTTACATGCTACATGTTGACTCTACCTGCCAGCTTACATGCTACATGTTGACTCTGCCAGCTTACATGCTACATGTTGACTCTATCTGCCAGCTTACATGCTACATGTTGACTCTGTCTGCCAGCTTACATGCTACATGTTGACTCTATCTGCCAGCTTACATGCTACATGTTGACTCTGCCAGCTTACATGCTACATGTTGACTCTATCTGCCAGCTTACATGCTACATGTTGACTCTATCTGCCAGCTTACATGCTACATGTTGACTCTATCTGCCAGCTTACATGCTACATGTTGACTCTGCCAGCTTACATGCTACATGTTGACTCTATCTGCCAGCTTACATGCTACATGTTGACTCTATCTGCCAGCTTACATGCTACATGTTGACTCTACCTGCCAGCTTACATGCTACATGTTGACTCTATCTGCCAGCTTACATGCTACATGTTGACTCTATCTGCCAGCTTACATGCTACATGTTGACTCTATCTGCCAGCTTACATGCTACATGTTGACTCTATCTGCCAGCTTACATGCTACATGTTGACTCTATCTGCCAGCTTACATGCTACATTTTGACTCCCCCTGATCCCCAGAAGGGAACGGATTCTTGTAAAATCAATTTTTAAACACTGTATCTGCAAATCACTTTCTTCTCCCAAGTGTGTTGTCACCTCTGTGGCCCCTGAGCAAACACATGGGCAGCACCCGTGGTGATCGCGAACGTGCACTCTGAGGGCCGGGCATTTAAATCAAATATTGATTCTGCCGTGTACGAACATGAATGCCACTTCGAGGACCTCGCTGCCCTCTCCCAGCCTCAGTTTCCTCATCTGTACAATGGGGACAATATTACCACTGTCATTTCGTGTAGCTCTGAGATTTTGTGCCTGGCCTGTGACAACTCCGTACATAGTAGTATTGTTAAATGGCAGCAGCTCACACCTGTCCTCACTTGGGAAGTTGTTGTCATGCTCAATATGACCTGAAGAGCAGGGCAGAGACCGGAGGCTGGGAGAGGACCGGGTCCAGTTGCTTCCTGAGGAGCTGACGCCTCCACTGACCGAGCACACCAGCCGGAGAGCCACCTCTCTTGGCCTCACAACATTGCAGGACGTCTGCATCGCCAGCAGATCTGTTTGTGTTTGTGGCATGATTTTTATTAGTTGGAAATTTCAAACGTTGTCATGCTTTCATATTCATTGTCAGTATTCTATCTGAAGCCAAAGCACTGACCCACCCATTTCAAAGAGAATACGGACAGAGAGTGAGTGAGTGCCCGAGTGCACAGACACTTGCTGGGGCATAAACAGGCCAGGCCCGGCTCTTCCACACACATCCAGGCATTGGAGAGAAAGACTCAGCCTCCCGCTTGCCTACATTCAGAGAGGAATGTGTAGCCCCACATGCTGGGGGACCCCACCAGGACTGCAGGTGACCAGCTCCACAGAGGCTGCCAGGGTCCCACCTCTGCACCTTCCTCTGCCCTGTGCAACTACAGGTCAATTTATCTTTAAAACATAGATACAAAAAAAAAAACCTGAGTGTAGCAACATAGAAAAAGGAAATACATGGCAACCAAATTAGATGTATACCAGGAAGGCAAGGCTGGTTTAACATTTGAAAATCAATGAATATAATTCAACCCATTACTAAAAATAAAGGAAAAAGCCACAGCATCATCTCAAATGTGCAATCAAAAGAAGGTAATAAAATTTAGCAAAAATGTATCATTTAAACATTATTGCCAAATTAGAAATAAAAGGGAATTTCCATAATCTGAAAAAAGGAAAAGAGTAGTCTTCACCCAAATATCACAGTAACTGAAAACCTTCCTTCTGAGACTGTGAGTTGAGAGGATGCCTCTTTGGCCACTTCTGTTCAACACTGTCCTGGAGGTCCTTGCCAGTTCTATAAAATAAAAATTAAATAAAAATTAAAAAATTAATCAACCATAAGAATTAGAAAGTGAGAAAAAAGCCCTCTGGTTTTGACAGATGACATAATTGTATATTCAAGAAATATAAAAGGAATAAATCAAACAAAATGTGCAAGAACTCCACATAGAGAACTTCAGCGTGTTATTGAGATAAAGAGACCTAAGTAAACTCCGTGGTCTCAGTGGACTGGAGGAATGGAAGAGGAGATCCCTGAACAAGCCCCTCCTTGTGATGCGTGGTTTAGATAGAAGTGATTCTGCACAGCCCTGAAGAAAGAAGTGTTTCTGTTATCTGTTGCTGCATAACAAAGCATCCTAAAGCTTAGCGGCTTAAAACAATAAGGTTTTACCTTTATTTTCTGAGAGTTGGCTCCACTGCACTAGGCTGCAATCCTAGGGACTGAGCAGGCTGAAACATTCAAGATGGCTCACTCACGTACAGGAAGCTGGATGCTGGCTGGGAGCTCAGTGCCTCAGTTATCCTCACGAGACTTGGGTTTCTCACAGTTTGCTTTTAAGAGGGAGGATTCCAAGCCTTTTTAGCAGAAACTGCAGATTTCTCAAGCCCTAGACAAGAAATCACCTAGCATCACTTACGCACCATTCTGCTAGTCACAGAAAGACACGTTTTTGTTCTTTTCTGCTTGTATATGATATTCCAATAAAAGTTATTTTTAAAATTTTAAACATCAAAAATTTTAGGAGGTCAAATTTATCAGTCTTTCATTTATTTGTCTTTTTTTTAATCTTAAGAAGACCTACTCCTACCTCGGAAAACTGAAACATATTTTCACGTGTACGTTTTAGAGTTTTTGAAGTAACGATCGGTTATTTGCAGATTACTTTTGTCAATACCATGAACTGGGCAAACACATAAATGACTGTCCTTATCAGGACATTTATTAAATAACCCATAATTTCCCTTACTAATTTGAATGAATCTGGACTGTTGACTTTAAACAATGAAAATGATTTTTTTGCACCTGTATCACACTTATTCCAATCACTTCTGGTTATGTTCTGATACCTGATAGGGCCAATTTTCCCCCTTGGTTCTTTTTCTTGGCTATTCTGGCAACTTAAGGGTGCCTTCTTATAGCTTTTGGTTTTACTGATCTTCAGCAACAGCACAATAGAAAAATATTTCATTGCACAGTTTCATCCTCACTGCACATGCACTTTACATAGAGTGGGGCTCCTGCAAAGTGTTTTCAGGTTCATGATCCTGCCCGATTTTCCGCAAACAGGGCATCATCGCAGTCCTCAGGTTCACAGGTGGGAAAACAGAGGGAGAAGCTGCATGAATTGCCTGTGGTCCTACAAAGGAGAACTCAGGACTCTGGACCATTTGGCGGGTTCATGCTCGTGGCAGAGCTGCCCTTCCCCTGCCCTGTCACATGCTGGTCAATGTAGCCCAGCTCTGCTTCAGATAGAAATGCTCACCCCCGTCACATTTTCTCTGTCTTGGTAAATTGTACTTGCTCTGTGTTCAGCTGGTCTCCAGTTAGGAGTGCCCTAACAGAGAACTAGGGCCCTACGACCACATTCTCACTCCATGCCACTCCATGGGAACTGTGCCAT
Organism: Callithrix jacchus; assembly: GCF_049354715.1. NCBI lineage: Eukaryota > Metazoa > Chordata > Mammalia > Primates > Cebidae > Callithrix > Callithrix jacchus. The sequence continues at coordinate 174,357,011 of NC_133505.1, forward strand.
TCTGCGAGATAACATGGAAATCCAGCCCCTGGGTCGCAATGCCGAGAGCCTTCTGATGTGACGTGCCGTTTGACATTGCTCTTCCCACCCATTAGAAAGGACCTGGCCCGTGCTGACACTGCAGGTTCCTGAGCCTGCGCGGGAGGTTGCTCAACCATTTAAAATCTGTCTCAATAGGAAATGCGAAGAGAAAATCGAGGGTGGCTGGCCGAGCAAATCGGATCTTCACTTGCCAGTTCTCTTCTCATTTGCAAATATATTAGCGAAAAGCCCAAAGCACCCCTGGGCCGGCTTCACGAATCCAGCACTCCTGCCTGATAATCAGAGGCACTCATCTTACAATCCCCACTAATGAGTCCAGACTTCTCAGGCATTCGCTTAGCGAGAATTCACCTTGAGCTCAGGAGAAGAAAATAAATCCTGCTTGGGAGATGATAATCTCAGAGGACGACGCCTTTCCAATTGCAACAAGACAGCATTATTGGCCCAGTTTTTGATATTATTATTATCAAATATTATTTAAGGCTGACACAAGAGTTCAGCTGAGGACAGGTCCTTGGGAGGGTGGCTAAGTCTCTGTGTTTAGACAATATTTTAAAGTAATTTCTAGAACATATTCTTTAAATAGGATCTACTATAAATGAACACTGAAATGTTGAAATCGAGCTGGGATGTGATGCTAAGACCTGGACATTCTGAAATCTCTGTATCATTCCCAGCTGTGGCACCAGCAAGCCAGACCCCCCGGGCCACCGGAATACTGGGGAAGGGACAGCGGCAGGAGGCCAACGAGGCTGTCAGAGGGAGATAAGGAATAGGTCCTCTTTCTTCCCTCTTTTCTCTTTCTTGCTGTCATTTTTAAAGAAGAAGAGAAACAGAAAACATTCACAAAGTGTTTCTCATTCACTTATCCATAGCTCTGAGGCTTCGGAGACACAGCAGGAGCTAACAGACCTGATGTCTCTCAGGACAGAATGAAACCAGATGCAGAAGGCCAACAAAGAAGCGTGGTCCCCCACTCCCGAGCTGTCCCTGCCGTGAGGGGTCCCCAACTTAGTCATCCTTCCTCCGACACGCACCCCCACCGCACTGGTACCTGAAGATAAAGCTCTTCAAAGACGGTCTGGAAAAGCAGGCCTCTTGGTGTTTTCCACCTCATACTCCAGGGCGGCTCTGGGGCCTCTCTCCAGTTCGGTTCTTCATCTGAAACTGGAGCACCATGACCACAGCCTCTGGACTGCACGGTGCATGGAAACCTCATGGAGATGGTGCCTTAACCAGCTCTGAACATGAACTCGATGTAATACTTTTTATTCAGCTATAAAAAAATAACTGAGATAGATGAGAACTTTCCCCAACTTGATAAAGAATATCTACAAATCTACCTACAGCTAACATCACCATTCCTAATGGTGAGAAACTCAAAACTTTCCCCACTAAGACCAGGAACGAGGCACGGGCATCACCTCTCAACGCTCCTTTGCAACGTCACACTAAAAGTCCTAGCTAATGCAATAAACAAGAAAATGACATATAAGGTACACAGAGGAGAAGAAAGAAATGAAGTTGTCTTTGTTTGCAGATGACACAACTGACTATGAGAAAATCTGAGAGAACTGACCAAGGGAAAAACTCCTGAAACTAATGACTGCTTATGCTAATAGCAAGGAGGCAGCCTACAAGATTGATATGCAAAGCCAATCACTTTCCTACCCAACAGCAATGAACAAGTGCGACTTGAAATTAAAAACATAACGCCATTGATAGTAGAGCGCTTGAAAAAACAAAGGAATACCTTAAGAATAAATCTCACAAAATATGCAAAACATCTGTATGAGGAAAACTGTGAAACTTTGATAAGAGGAATAAAAAAAAACTAAGTAAGTAGGAAAACAGTTCATGTCCCTGGATAGGAAGACTCCATATTGTCAAGCTATCAAGATTCTTCCCAACTTAATCTGGAGATTTAACGCAATCCCAATCAAAATCCCAGCAAGTTATTTTGGGAATCTTGATGGACTGATTCTAAAGGTTATAAAAAGGGGCAAACGACCCAGACTAGCCAACAGAATACTGAAGGAGAACAAACTTGGAGGATGGACACTACCTGACTTCAAGACTTATTCTAAAGCTACAGCTTACTCTAAAAACAGTGTGGTATTGGCAAAAAAGCAGATCAATGGAACAGAATAGAGGTCCAAAAACATATCCACATAAATATAGTGAACTGGTCTTTGACAAAAGAACAAAGGCAATAAAATGAAACAAAGCTAGTCTTTTCAGTAAACAGTGCTGGAACAACTGACATCCTATAAAAGAATGAATCTAGACACAGATCTTACACCATCCACAAACATTAATTCAAAGTGGATCATAGACATAAGTACAAAATGCAAAAAGCTATAAAACTCCTAGAAGATAACACAGAAGAGAACCTAGATGACCTTGGGTTTGGCAATGACTTTTAGATACATCAAATTCATTATTTATGAAAGAACTAATTGACAAGCTGGAAGTGATTTTAAAACTTCTGGTCTGCAAAAGACACAGTGAAGAAAATGAAAAGATAGGCCACAAGCTGAGAAAAAAATATATCTGCAAGAGGCATACATTAAAGGACTGTATCCAAAATATACAAAAACTTTAAAAACTCAACAATAAGAATACAAACAACTCATTTTAAAAAATGGGGCAAGGACCTTAACAAATACCTCGCTAGAGGAGATACACAGATGGCTAATAAGCATATGAAAAGATGTTCAGCATCACGTCATCAGGGAAATGCAAATCAGAACAACAGCGACACAGTTTACACACGTACTAAAACAGCCAAAACCCAAAACGCCGACAACATGAGGATGTAGGGCGAAAGAACCCATCCACCGCAGTCTAGCGAGTTTCTTACAAAACGAAACATACTCTTCCCATCCAATTCAGCAGTTCCACTCCTTCGTATTTACCCAAAGAAATTCAAAATTTATGTCCACACAAAAGCCTACATAGGGATGTTTAAATCGGCTTTGTACGTAATTGCCAAAAATTGGAAGCAACCAAGATGTCCTTCAATTGGTGAACAGACAAACTGTAATACATCCAGACCTTAAAACAGTTTTCAGCACTGAAAAGAAATGAGCTATCAGTTCACGAAAAGACACGAGGGAAATTTCAATGCATATTCCTAAGGGAAATAAGCCAATCCCCAAAGACTACAAACTACATGATCCAACTGCATGACATTCTGGAAAAGGCAAACCTATGATGACAGTAAAAAGTGGGTGCCAGGGCTTTCGAGGGAAGGAATGAATCAGCAGAGCACACACAATTTTTCTGGAGGTGAAAATACCCTGTGTAATACTAAAAAGATGGATTCCCGCCATTATCTACTTATCCAAACCCACAGAATGTACAGCACCGTTACCACACTGCCCCTCTAAAAATGACAAGAATGAGCCCTAATGTAGACTAGGGGCTTTGGGAGAGAATGAAGTGTTGCTGGAGGCTCACTGACTGTAACAAATGTACCCCTCTGGTAGGGGATGCAGATAGCTGGCCAGACTGTGTCTGTGTGAGGGCAGGAAGTAGATGGGAATTCTTCCTACCTTCTGCTCAATTTTGCTGCGAATCTAAAACTATTCCTAAAAAAAAAATAGTCTTGGCTGGGAGCAGTGGTTCACGACTATAATCCCAGCACTTTGGGAGGCCGAGGCAGACGGATCACGTGGGCTCAGGAGTTGGAGACCAGCCTGGCCAACATGATGAAACCTCATTTCTACTAAAAATACAAAAAAATTAGCTAAGTGTGGTGGTACGTGCCTGTAATCCCAGCTACCCAGGAGGCTGAGGCAGGAAAATCACTTGAACCCGGGAACCCGAGATTGTGCCACTGCACTCCAGAGTGGGTGACAGAGCAAGACACCATCTCAAAAAAAAAAAAAAAAAAAAATAGTCTTTAAAAAAAAAATCTGTTATTTGTTGAAGGCCCATTTTGTGCAGGCCAAGGGGCAAGAACTGTGTGTACAGTTTCTCCGTTAATACTCATGTACTGTGATAATATTAGATTCCTTGTGTGTTTTGCAGACTGGGTAACTGAGGTTGAGGGACATTAGATGTGGTGTCTAAAGAGTGCATGTTCGTCCTTCCTTTTGGGGAGCCCCTTCAATGCCATCCAGAGCCGTCACCACATAGGTTTGTGGCTCCACTTTCTCCACTGTGGATATGACAAGCGAGATCCAAGGAAGACTCTTTTGGAGAGAGCTTTCTTTCTGGTGTGTGGAGCTTGGGGTCCTACAAGGCTGTGCCCTGGGTGGTGGTCTCTCCCCAACGTGGAGCAAGGCTGCAGAGAGCAAAGCCATTGCAGCGGCAAGAAGAGGGCGAGAGGCAGACCCTGTGATCTCCTTGTCCGAGCCCACGTGGTACAGGCAGTCAGACATAAGCGGGACAGGAAAGGGCTCTCCCCCACCTGCCAGGAATGTCAGGCAACCACAGTCATGTTGGTTCACAGTTACCACACTGCCCCTCTAAAAATGACAAAGAGCAGCCGTAGCGAGGGAGAGACAATCTCCTGATGATCCACAGCCGTCACACTAATGCAGGCACCAGGAAGAAGCAACTTCCCAAAGAGATAAAAAGGGCTTCCAACAAAATCGCAGGTATTGGGCAAGTGAGGCTGGGCATGCGCATTTAGAGACAAAATGGCGCAGCATGACCTTCCCGGGACACCACCGGAAAAGGGAAGGAAGCCTCCGAAGGGCATGTGCACCACTTCCTGGCCCGCCGCGCGTGCTCACTTCCCGGGCGTCAGGCGGGCTCTGCGCATGCGGGCAGCCCACCCCGAGGGGAGCGTCGTGGGGGAGGAAGCACCCCACGCCGGAGCCGGAACCGGAACCGCGTATACAGCCCTAGGATGGAGGAGACACACTGCACGTGGCCTTCCGGTACCCGCCTGGGCCTCTTGCAAACGTGCTTTCCTTTCGTTCCTGCTCTAAGGCGTTCTAATAAACTTCCACTCCTGCCCTGAAACTTGGCTCGATCTCTTTCTGCCCTGGACCCCTCAGTCGAATTCTTTCTTCTGAGGAGGCGAGAAGCGGGGCTGCTGCCCCCCGGGCGGATTCGGACACCGTCCGCCCTCGCTCGCGGATGCGGTGCGCCTGCAGCCAGTCCGCGTGCGTCCGGGCGCACCACGGCTCAGGCCTTCCCTTCTTGCGGCCGTGGGAGCTCACGGCTGTGCCTTGTGCTGGAGCCCCGTGGGCAGCACCAGAGCAGGGCTGGCACCTGCACCAAGCCCGGCCCTCTGCGCCGGAGACCGCCACCTCTCCCAGGGGCACCTGGTGATTCGACCACGTCCTCACCCCGCGGCCTGCGTTACCCAAGGAACGATATTTAATCCACGGATAACTTGCGCTCACAGCTTTTCTTCCTCAGACTTTCTGATGCAGCGAGTCCTCCGGAGGCACAGGCTCGGGTCACTGGACACACCAGCGGACTCGCTGCAGCCAGGTGAAGCCGGCGCTGGCGGCCTGGGTGTCGCGGCTCTGCGGGCGGCCCTGGGGCTGCGTGTCGGCATGGGGACGCCCCCACCTCCTGCTCTGTGGCCCGCCGTCCCCCTGACCTCACTGGCCCACTGGCCCCACTGCATCCCAGCCTCCTCCAGGAGCGCCTGCCTCTTCCCGTGCCTCACTCTGGGAGTTGGTCCAGGGCTGACTTCGGTCCATATCTCCTGCCCCTCCCTGCTTGGTCTCCTCTCGCCCCTCTTGAACTTCCTTCTAAATGCCACTGAGTCTCAGGCCAGTAACACTCGGCCCCATCCCTGCAAGGAGCTTCAGCCTCACACGCACATTTCCTACCCAACCCTCCTCTCAAACAGCCCATGACGCTGCAAATTCCACCTGTTGGAAACTGAACCCATCATCCTCCATGACCCCTAGTAGCTCCCACCTGTGCCAGGTTTGTTGCCCTGAACCGTTCTGTTGCTGGAAGCAGAGGACACCCCTAACTCACCTTCTCCTTCACTATCCAGCCCGATCAGTGGTCAAGTTTTATCATTTCTACACCTTAACAATTTACATGCATTAACTTGTCTTCATTCCCTTAGCCACTGTAGGGAACCTACACCTGAGTTCCTGTCCCTCCATCATCTCTCACCTGAATTACTGTCTCTCCACCATCTCTCACCTGAGTTCCTGTCCCTCCTCATCTCTAACCTGAATTACTGTCTCTCCACCATCTCTCACCTGAGTTCCTGTCCCTCCATCATCTCTCACCTGAATTACTGTCTCTCCACCATCTTACACCTGAGTTCCTGACTCCATCTCTCACCTGAGTTCCTGTCTCTCCATCTCTCACCTGAGTTCCTGTCTCTCCATCTCTCACCGGAGTTCCTGTTTCTCCATCTCTCACCTGAGTTCCTGTCTCTCTATCTCTCACCTGAGTTCCTGTCCCTCCATCTCTCACCTGAGTTTCTGTCTCCACCATCTCTCACCTGAGTTCCTGCCTCTCCATCTCTCATCTGAGTTCCTGTCTCTCCATCTCTCACCTGAGTTCCTGTCTCTCCATCTCTCACCTGAGTTCCTGTCTCCACCATCTCTCACCTGAGTTCCTGCCGCTCCATCTCTCACCTGACTTCCTGTCTCTCCATCTCTCACTTGACTTCCTGCCTCTCCATCTCTCACCTGAGTTCCTGCCTCTCCCCTACAGTCTGCTGAGTTTCCTCTGTCTCCTGTTGTAGCAGCCTTCTCTTTAGAGGTCAGCTGGTTAGGGAGCACCAGTGTGAAAGTCAACCATAGGCATTTGTAGTTCATGGGACATTTTCCTTGGCAGAATCTTCAGCTTTACTTAGAACTGAGTTAGAAACGTACGTGTAAGCACAGGAGACCTCCCAGAGCCTTTGACCCAAATCCAAGGCCAGTGTTAGATTCTCTTGCTGTAAAATAGGACATTTTTTCAAAAGGAGTGTGAAGTATTGATTCACAAAGTGCCCTGAAGTCCTCGGACACTCCTGTCCCTGGATTCCCTCAGTGGCTTCCCCACCCCATCTCTGTGTTTGGACAAGCGTGGGTTTTCTGACCAAACATTTAATTCTAAACAATGGCCTAAATTCATCCCCGAGAGGCTGACATTCAACCCTCTGTTTTCAGTCTTTTTGAACTCGGCTGTGAACTTGGACTGAGATTTTATATTGTGCAACTTCCTGACAGTAACGTGCCATTACCCTGGGGGGAAAGGGGCTATTTAGGTCCAGACTGAGCCATTCCCATCAGCCACAACAGAGCCAGACCTCCCCGTACCCGGGGAGGGTGCCCTGAACTCAAAATGCCCCTTGGCGATTCGGTTTAATGACAGCATTTTGAAAGGCACTCCCCAGCCCGCAGCAAAATATGAAGGCTGTCTCCTCTCCTGCCTCTGCTCTGCGGCACAGCTGTGGCTCCGGGTCCCACATGATTGTGCACAGAGTTGATGCCAAGGGTGTGACCAGGGTGCCCGAGACCTCGCTGTGGTCTGGGTGAAACCCCAGCACTCAGCGTGCAGCTGCGCAAAGATTGCAGGCGCCTCTCCTGAGGCCTGAGCTTGTAAGTGTCCGTTAGATGTTGGGAGGGGATGCCTGACTTCTTGGCAACCATGAGGGGCCACTGCAGGAATCAAACTCAGAAACTCCCCCTGCTCAGACTTAGCAGCAGCCAAGCCCCTCAGTGTGATGTTGGGGGTGCTGGTCTGCAAATCCTCCCCAGTCCCGTGCCACCTCTGCCACCCCTGGACCCCTGCAACCCCAGACCCCTGGACCCCTGCCACCCTTGGATCCCTGGACCCCTGCCACCCTTGGACCCCTGGACCCCTGCCAGCCCAGACCCCTGGACTCTTGCCACCCTTGGACCCCTGCCACCCCTGACCTCTGCCACCCCAGACCCCTGGACCTCTGCCACCCTTGGACCGCTGGACTCCTGCCACCCTTGGAACCCTCGACCCCTGCCATCCCTGGAGCCCTGCCACCCCTATTCCCTGGACCCCTGGATCCCCGGACCCCTGCCACCCCTGGACCCTGGAGAATAGGCAAGACAAGGTCCTCCCAGTTTGGGTCTGAGGAAGTGACATCCTGGTCCCAGGACATCTCTAAGGTCCTCTGTCAGATACATACCCTCACCAAGCTGGCAAATAGCATGTGTTCCCGTTTCACAGATGAGGCGAGTGGAGCCCAGAGAGCTTCCATGACTTTCCCAGGGCTACAGCAGAGTGAGGAGAGGTAGAAAGAGCCCCAGCCTGTCTTTACCCGCCACTTTCTTCCTCTGTCTCCATCAAAGCACTTTGAAAACCCCAGGGCCACCCCTGCTGACCTCGACTCGCTCTGTTTGTCCAGCTCCAGCTGCTCACGAGACCTTGCGTCCCTGACACCACCCCGTCTCGGCCAAGCCCCACGGACAAAGCAAGCTCCTTCTGCCACCGGAGGCCTGCGCCGCCGCCTGGCTTCTAGTTGTTCTTGTCTGCTTTTGTCTCCTCCGTCTTTCTCGTGGATGTTACTCACATTCCTTAACTCCGTTTCTAGTCTCTAAACACCATGTAAACACGTTATCCTTGCCGAGAAGATTCCACGCATAATGAAGTGCCTTGCACTGAATCTGCAGTTAGGATCAAGCGGGAACAGGCATTGCCCGGCCCTGCCCTGCTGGCCGGAGCCCTGGAATAGTGCAGCGCCCCGAATGGGCCTTTGCTGGCTCCAAAGGACCGAAGCCAGCGGCCGTGGGGTTCCTGCATGCTGGGAGCGCTAACATTTGCGAACCCGCATCTCAGCAGTGGAAGATTTGTGCCTGAAAGTGAATGAACGGTCTTCCTTTCGGCCTTCTACTCGTTACCCTCTTCAGTAAGGTCTGCGATTTGAAGAGCCATCTCATCTTCCACACGGCGGCTTGGCGGGTTTTGTAGAATGACCTGAATCTTCACCTTTCCCAGCCAAAGAACAGACATTTCTAGAAGAGGTTATTGATCACAAAAAGAAAAAAAACCCTCACCAGGATAGTCCCCGAGGAAAATGACCCTTTAAAGCATTTTCAGTGCCTAAAAAATACAAATCTGTGGATACCACTTACAATTGCAACAAAAGATGACAGCGGCAGGGACTCATGAACTGGGCACCCTGGCTTCCAGGTGAAGCCACTTTCTAGTCAGCGAAAGAAGAAATGGAAGGTGATAGCTCTCGGCACCCAGGGGGCCCCAGACACCGCCCGGGACAGGTGCGCGCTCCCCGCACCTGCATCCTGAGAGATGCGAGCACAGTTCTGCGGCTCTTGTGAGCAGACACCACTGAGAATCTGAGAAACCAGATGGCTGCCAGGCCGAACCCAGCTCCCCCTCCATGAGATCATGGCGGAACCCAGACTGACTCCCAGCCCACACCCTCCTCCCTTCTCAGGGCATCCTCTAGAATTCTCTGGAATCTGTCTATGAATCTGAGCTGGAAACCTCCCTCCAGTGGAAGTGGAGCTAGTCCCAGGTGTGCGGGCATGAAGCAAGGTGGTGGAGATAAGAATTAGGTCACCGTCTCCTAGGCAGCAGGTGGGGAGGCTGCTCTGTCCTGACTGCCAAGTGCACCCCGACTCCCAGGACTGGACAGCACCAACCGTGTTCCGAGGCTGCCCGGCTCCTGGTCTGGTGCCAGCGCCTGCCTGGGCCTTGCCCTCTGCCTGCTAGGCTGGGATCTGACACTGCAGCCCAGCCCAGTGCCTTCAGTTCAGCTGCCCCCATGGCCAGAGGCACCAGAGGCCCTTGTGTGACCCTGCTGCTTCATGACCCCCATTCAGAGAGGCTCACAGAGTGCCAGGGACACAGCCCTCCATGAAGTCACAGGGCCAGGGCACCGCCTGGCCTGGGCTGAGTGACCATGAGCAGCTGGGCGGTGGGGGCTGCAGCAGAGACTCTGGCTCTGAGCATGGCCACTGCACCCTCTCCCAGCCCGGCCACTGGAGGGGCGGCAGTGGATACTCTTCCATCCTGCAGCACTCCCAACACTGCACCTGCTGCCACCCATGCTCGCTGCAGGCTAGGCGATGGCGACAGAGCTTCCTTCCCAAGCTTCAGCCTGGGACTGCTAACAGAGTCAGGCTTCATCTTCAGCCTCGTGCGGAGCGTCCACCGGTTCTGCTATGAGTTGGCCCCAAAACAAACCCTGTTGTGGGAGGAGCTGAAAGCCACCAGGCTCCGTCTCACCTCTTCCTCTCTCACCCTCCAGTCCATGCTTCTGGAGCTCTGGGCCCCCCGACCCTCCCTGCCGCCCCCTTCACTTGCCCTGCTGGCTTGTTTTCATTCTTCACGTGTCCATGTGTCTGTCATTTTCTCCGGGGTCTGCATGAACTGCCCCTCTTCTGGGCACAAGAACATTCCTCATCAGTGTACGTTTGTGTGCTTGTCTTCCCTGTGGGACTAGAAATTCCTCTAGAATAAGGACCAAGCAGTATTCATCTGTCTATCCGGAACCCAGACCTATGCTGAGAAGGAGCTAGGCATCCAATAAATACGTGCTGGGGAGTGAATGAGAACGCCGCCTCTGGTGGGCTAGCGGGCATACCTTGTCTTCTTCCAATGGGTGTGCATAATGACCAGGAGAGGTTTCCCAGGAACAGGTCCCGGCAAAGCTTCTCGTCATCAGCCCCTTCCTCCCGGTCATGACAGCCCTTTTGGTCCTGTGGGCTGTCCTCTTCCCTTACCTCACCAGGATGGAAGGTTTGTTGAGATTTATGCACTCTAGTTTGTATTATTAAAACAAGACTTGTTTATGTTTCTAGATAGAAAAGTATAATTGAAGGCCAGGTGCCCGTAATCCCAGCATTTTGGGAGGCTGAGGCAGGCAGATCACAAGGTCAGCAGTTTGAGACCAGCCTGACCAACATGATGAAACCCCATGTCTACTAAAAATACAAAAACTAGCCAGGCATGGTGGTGCACACCTGTGATCCCAGCTACTCTGGAGGCTGAGGCAGGAGAATCGCTTGAATCTAGGAGATGGAGGTTGCAGTGAGCTGAGATCACACCACTGCACTCCAGCCTGGGTGACAGAGTAAGACTCCATTTCCAAAAAAAAAAAAAAAAGTATAATTGTTGGATAGATTTTTCAAGATGCATTTTCCTGCCCAAGGGAACCACCGGCCCGGAGGGTGTATCACTGCCTGACAAGGTCTGTGTGCCCGCAGTGCTGGGCTATGTCTTGCGTTCACCAGCCGGGTCCTGCTGGTGCCTCCGCCCAGGGCTCTCCCACCCAATGGCAGTGCTGTGAAGGCTCTTGGAGCCCACCTGCCCCTTCCTCCCAGGGCACCCTAAAAGCACCCCTGCCCAGCATATGCTCGCACCATGAGGGGCACACACAAGGAAGAAATCAGTGTCTCGTTCCTCAAGAGGTGCTTTAAAGTGTGTGAAAAGCATGCACTTGTGAGAGGAATGGAAGGCAGCAGCACGGGAGGCCTCCGCCTCCTCCTGCCAGAGCAACGGTGCCTGCACACACGAGCAGTTTTACAGATGCTGGAAACATTTCAAACAGTGCAGGTTTCGCTTGGTAAATTACAGCACCTTCCTACGACAGAACACCATGCATTCAATAGTGTGGGGAAGTGTTTTCGCTACGCGTGGAGTGGAAAAGCACGGACGTAGTATACACACGGCAGCCACGATTTGGATGGAGTGAAGCAGCGGGGACCGGCGGTGACAGTGGAGCTGCCTCCGGGATCATACGCTCCTGTAGTTTTCTTCTCGGGCTTTGGCGCATTTAAAAATTTTTTCTACAATGAATTTGCATCATATGAAAATTAGGACAGTGACCACATGACGTGAGAGCCAGAGCGAGCCCACTTACCCGCCGAGCCCAGCGCCACAAGGCTCCTGCAGGGGATCTGCAGGGCTCAGCCCAATACATATTTCTGAATAAATACATGTCCTCAAAGGTCGTCCTCTAAATATACCAACAAAATATGCAAAGCAAGTCTCATCCCAATTAACATTTGAAGAAACTTTGATTCGAAAACACCACCCCAGGGTTAGAGGGAGCAAAACAGAGTTTACGAGGGCCTGGCACAGAAAGGCCTTCCCTTGACTGTAAGTTTGTGGCTTCCAGGCCATAGAAGGAAGAGTCATCTGGAGTTGAACCCAAAGATGACAAAAAGAGCAAAGCATTCATGCCTTTCCTTTTTCTTTTTTTAATCAATACATAATTGACGGGACATAAAACACGGAGATCTTGTATGTTCAGGTCAGTGTGTTCTCATGCTTGCACAGGCCCATGCCACACACACGGCTTGAGGAATAAAACACACTTGCCACCATGCCAGAAAGTTCCCCTGGGCCTTTCTGATCAAATGCCCCTAATTTCTGTCCTTATGGCTTCACCTGCCTGTTCTTGGTCTTCCCACTGATGGGGTCGCACAGCACCATGGGTGGCACGCAAAAGGAAGAAACCGGTGCTGTCTCTGCATCAGACCTCTCCTCTGCCGTGATGTTTTGAGGAGCGTCATCCATTGCCTGGACCGGCATCTGTGCCCTTGCTCCTGGGTGGCCTGCCGAGTGTGGCTGCCCGGGGTGTGGCCTGCCGAGTGTGGCTGCCCAGGGTGTGGCCTGCCGCGTGTGGATGCCCAGGGTGTGGCCTGCCGCGTGTGGCTGCCCGGGGTGTGGCCTGCCGAGTGTGGATGCCCGGGGTGTGGCCTGCCGAGTGTGGATGCCCGGGGTGTGGCCTGCCGAGTGTGGATGCCCGGGGTGTGGCCTGCCGAGTGTGGCTGCTGCACAGTGCGTTGTCCATTTCCCGTGATTTGACGTGTGGACCACTCCCACACTAGACTGCTTTGCACGTTCCTGAACGAGCTTTTCCAGGGACATATATATTTTCATTCCTCCCGAGGAAGTGTGAACCTAGAAGGGAATTGCCAGGCCACAGGAAAGATGTGTGTTAAGTAGAAACTGCAGAGTTCCCCAAAGCGGCTGTCCCACTTTGCGCTCCCCACAATGCATCAGTCCTAGTAACAGGCGTGAAATGACATTTCCTTATAGCTGTGATTCACATGTCTACGGTGTCTCAGTGCCCACTCACAAGGCTCAGGTCGTCTGCTGATTTCCCGCTGGCTGTTCATCTTCTGTTGAGCTGCAGGGAGCGTCATGCTGGACACAAAGCCTTCGTCCGCTGCGTCTGCTGCAGGTACTTCCTCCCAGTCTGTGGTCCACTTGCTCCTTTTCTTAATGCTGTCTTTTCGTGAACAGAAAATTTTAATTTTCGTGAAGTGCAATGTATCATGTTTTCCTTTAATGTTTAGTATGTTTATGTCTTATGTAAGAAATCTTGCTTATCTCAGTCATACGGATTGGTCTTCTGTATTTTCTTCTCAAAGCATTAGGGTTCTAAACTTTACGTTTACGTCCATGCTCCATGTCAGTTAATTTATGTGTAGACGGAAAGGGTTAAAAATTCGTTTCTGTTTCTTTACAGATATCTAGTTTCCCCAACAACATTTGTTTTAAGAGATTTTGCTGTTATTATTCGATTGAATTGGCACCTTAGCTTGAAAATAAATTGACTTTATATGCATGGGTCTATTTCTGGACCATTTGTCCCAGTGATATATATGTCCATCCTTTTGCCAGTACCCAGCCGTGTTAATAATTGTGGCTTTATAGTAAGTTGTAAATTCAGGTAGGGTAATTCTCCAACTTTGCTCTTTTTCAAAAATGTTTTGACTATTTTAGGTCCTTTGAATCTCCAAATAATTTTTAGAATCATATTGTCAATCTCTACAGAGAAAAACCTCCCAGAACTTTGAATAAGATTACATTGAGTCTTTATCAATTTAGAGAAATTGACATCTTAATAACATTGAGTCTTCTGAGCCTTAACATAGTCTACATGTCCACTTATTTAGGTCTTCTTCCGTTTCCATCAGCAATGCTTTCTATCTTCCAATGTCGAAATATTACGTATATTTCACTAGATTTATTCTCAGGCATGTAATATTTTTGATGCTATTTTAAATGGCAGAGCGGTTTTTAAATTTTATTTTGTAATGGTTTATTCTTAATGTCTGGAAATGCAATTAATGTTGATTATTTCTTTTGTACACCATGACATTATTAAATTCATTTATTCTAGGGAAGCTTTTTTTGTATATTCAATAGGGATTTTTACATGTGCCGTAATGTGATTTGTGAATAATGACAGTTCTACTTTGCCCTTTTCACCTAACTGTCTGGGCCCTCTAACGCAATGTTAAATAGAAGCGAAGAGAACAGCCTTTTCCCAATCTCAGGAGAAAACATTTTTATTTCACAATGACGTAGAATGTTTATTGTAGATTTTAAAATGTTATTATTGTTATTATCATTACTATTTTTATTATTAGAGAAGGGGTCTTGCTATGTTGCCCAAGCTGGTCTCGAACTCCGGGGCTCAAGCAACCCTCCAGCCTCAGCCTCCCAAGTAGCTGTGATTACAGGCGAGCATCAGTGGGCCTGGCTCATCGTAGATCTTGCAGATTCTCTTTATCACCCTGAGGAAGTTTTCTTCTAGGTTTGCAGAACGTTTTTATCAGGAAGTGTGCCAAATGCTTCTTCTTCATCTGTGATAAGATCATACGGTTTCTCTCTTCTGTTCTGTTAGTTTCTTTCCTTTGCTCCAAGTAAAAATGTATTGTTCTGGTTCTCAAGGAGCCAAGATAAGTTTTGGGAAACACGTATATCAGATGTACAGTTCCTGTCAGAATGTTCTTTAGGGAGAGGCTAACATACAGCTTCAAAGGATGTTATCACCCCGTGCTGGCGTTTGCTCTTTCTTGCTGACTGCCTTTCTTTCCGGTAAAAGAGGAGGTGAGAATGGAGTTCTCGCCTTTCCCTGTAGATCAGGGGGTCGGAAACCTGGGGCTCCTCGGCCCGCCACGTTCTCTAAAATGGACTCAGTTATGAGCTCCACGAGGGCAGAGTTATTTCTGTGCCCTGCTCAGGGGGACGTCGTGGCGTTTTGTTTAATAAATATTTTTTAAATAAATGAATGTGTAAGCGATTGTGTGAGTGAAGATTGTGATTAAGTGGGTAAAATGCAAGCCATCCAGTGGGGCACGAGCATGTAGCTGAATAAATCCAAGCACCCTGTGCAGTGTGGTTGGGAGACCCAGGGAGCCACCTCGCAGTTAGATGCGGGGAAGAGCAGGCCCCCAAAGGGCTCCTGTTGCCTTTTTGTGTTTGAGGAGGCCCACAGATTCATTATTTTTGCTTAACCCTAACTCTTTCTGCCTTACGGGGGGAAAAAAGGTCAAATGTGTTTATCTTCAGCCACAGCAAGAGAAAGGGGGGTGGGGGGACTTTCCTACTTCACACCAAGAGAGTGAAGGAGGAGTGACTCCACTCACTATCACCCCTAGTGACTCACAAGCAAAATGTTTGCTTCTCAGCTCTGACCTTCGGCTCTGCCAGACCAGAAGTTGTCATTCCGGAGGGAGGAGGGCTCCCAGCCCGAGACACAATGACTCCATTGAACTGAAAGTTAAGGCCGCCCGGCTACTCTCAGCAACTCCTGCCTCTCAGTCAACAAGCTAAGAAGGGGCTCTACTGGCTGGGCGACAGTCCTGACTGCCAGGGGAAATTGAGTGGCCACTCCACGCTGGAGGTGAAGAAGAGCGTCTGAAATACAGAAAATCCCTTAGAGTATCTCATGTGCTACCATGTCTGGAGCTTAAGTTAATGGAAAAACCACGGGAACCCAGTTCAGGTAGGGCTACTTGATGGCCCGGAGCCTTTGGGAACGAAGCAGGTGAAGATTCTTGTCCAACTGAGGGTCCACGGAACACAGCCTGGGTGAAGGACCAGGGCTGTTATGGATGCCAGCTACGAGCATGGACCACTGACAGCTAAAAGATAATGGCAGATACAGTAACCAAATACGGAGTGTTTCTTTCTTATTTCGTTATGAACATGTTTGCATGTATTAACCCAATACCTTTGTTTTCTTCCTTTTCTTCTTTTTTTAAATAACGTAACATAAGGTGAATTAACAACAATTAGCTTTGCCTGACGGTATTTCAGTTACGAGATGTCAAGAGTGAACATGAACCAAGAACTCGGCACCTTTGCTGGGGAAGGAGCCAGCGTGTTGTCGGTTGTATGAAATTGTGCCATTGGGCGGAGAGGTGTGACTTCTTGTTGTCTCTCTTTGGAAATTAAGGATGGTTAAGGAGCTGTGTGTGAGTGCCAGGCTGGTGAGGGGAGGACTGTGATGATTACTTTTCTGTGTCAACCTGGCGAGGCTCCCATTCCCCACTGATTTACTCCATCAAACAGCAGGCGTTGCTGGGAAGGGAGCCAGGGCGACTGAAGTCCGTAATCAGCTGACTTTAAGTAAAAAAAATTATGACAGATAACCTGGGAGGGCCTGGTTCTGTCAAAGGGCATTCCAGGGACAGCAGCGGCCTCGCAGAGGAGGAAAGGCCCCGGTGGACAGCCGCTGCAGCCTGATCAGCCTGATGAGGCTGGTGCCTGCCGAGGATGCCCGCCTCACCTCGCCCGCTGCCCAGGCCGGCTCTCTGTGCTAAGTCAGTACGTGCTTCCTGCTGGCCCTGTTTCTCCTGTTGAACTCTGACTGACACAGATTTTGGCAACACAAGTGTAGAGAAAAGCAAATGACTGAGAGCTGAGAACCCATGACAAAAAGCAGGGGCACTGAGCTCCATTTCACTTCAGAGATAGACCTGGGGACCCCCGAGCAGCAAGGACGGGAGATTTTAGCGTCATGTGGCAGCACGATTCTGGAGCAATGTTTAAACATCCCTGTTACTGAAGCCGTGGTGGTCAACAGTGCTGCACACAGACCTGAACGTGGACCTGGGCTCAACTTGGACAGAGGCACTGTCCCCAGCAGGAAGCCCTCGGTCACTGACGGCTGCTGTCAGTGCTTGCTGTCCCCCAGGGATACCATCTACGCTTGTTCTGCTGACAGGGCTTCTCAGACCAGGATCTGTGACTCTCTAAAGAGCCATGGATGGTGGCAGAAAAACCTCCCTGGGCTCCGTAAACCACCCTCAGCTAAGCCCACATCTTCGGAAGAGTCAGCTGAGCGGGAGCTCTTTCGAGTCAGCCCCAGCCATGTTCCCCAGGAAGCCTCCGCGTAGCCAGCCGTTCCCAAGGCTGCTTTTACTTGAAGAGAAACTTCCAAAGCCACAAGTATTCAGGAATGGGTTTCCTAAAATCCGTGGAACTTGCAGGCTTGAATGCAGAGCATCTGCCTCTTTCTGGGGCACGTTCCATATCTTTCATCCAATTCTCAGTTGGAACTGTGAAGTTTCCCAAGCCCCAGAAATGAAAAAAAGAAATGGAAGAACTATTGTTGTTGATTCTTAGAGGGAACACTGCTGTGCTTATCCTTAGAGGAAACACGATCCGCCCAGTTCCCCTCCCACAAACTCCACACCCTTCAGACTTCTGCGGTTCCCACTGTACAACCCCAAGGTTTCCAGGCAGGTTTAGCACGTCCCGGTGGCTGTGCGTTTGCAAATCCTGTGCGTCCTGACTGCCACATTAGGTCTCAGGCTGTTAGTCTGCAATTAGTTTTTCTTTGGGGCAAGCGCTGTGTTAGGTGGAGACTCACTGGTGCAGGGTGGGGAGCTTACCTTTGGAAGGCTCACGTTCTCTCAACAAATCTGAACAGACTTATCTGACCGATAAGAAAGTCAAAGCACAGAGGAGTTAAATAATCTGCCCCAGGTAGCACGAGGCCTGGGTTTCAAACCAGGTCTCCAGGATTCCAGGGATTATAGGCTTTGGAGCTGAGCGAGAACAATCCAGCCTTCTCATTTTAGAAATGCCAAAGGCTATGGACCCAAACCCGCCTGCACAGGACATCACACAGTGTGACAGAGACGAGGCTAGGACCTGAGCCCCCACCCTCCAGAGCTCTCCCCTCCCGGCCGCTCCCCATGTGGGTAGCTCCGAGGTGGCTCCAGGCTTCGGGAGAGGAGGCACCCGCTGACTCTCTCCTTAGATGTGGACATGCTAAAGTGAATTCCAGGCATTTTTTCAAGATCTCCGCTGACCGGCTGAATCAGAGGGTGGGGTAGTTAGCTCTGCTTCAAGTGTCAGTGGTAGAAGGTCCTCCCTTGATCTTCAAAGAGTCCCGGGCTTCTGGTGGCTGGCCTCCGAGAGGGGTGGGGACTAAAGCCACTGGGATACTCATTTTCTTCAGGGGGCGACCAGCAGTAGGAGACATCATCCAGTCCAAGAGGTGGCAAGGTCGTTGAGGACAATGACCCAACTCGCCACTGAGTTTGTAAGTTAGCGCCCTGCCCCCACCAGGACACAACCGTGTCTGAGCACGGCTGTCAAATGGCACTGTGGGAAGATTTGGGGACCCGTCACCTAGAGCTCAGAGTTCAGGTCCCAGCTTCACCATGAAGTGCCTGTGGCAGCCAGGACAAGCCGTTCTGCCAGCTGGGAATTCCACCCCAGGGGTCTACTGGCTTGCCTGTATTTTTAAATTATGAAATTTCATTTAAAATCCAAAGTGCTGGTTTCTGCTTTAAAACAAGAAGCAGGAGCAGCTCCAGCAGCCCAGGCCTAACCCTCCTGCCTCTCTCCCGCAGCCCAGCCCCTCCCAGGCTCCACACTCATGCCTGCTGGGCACTGGCAGGCAGAACCCGACGGACTCTCGCCCACACATCCTCAGCCCTCCCGGCCAGAGCCGGCCTTTCACGACAGACAGGCTGGCATCGGTCCCACACAATGTCCATCCCCTGCTGAAGAAAATGTTCCCTTGGCTTTGGGGAAGCAGAGTTGCTCAGAGCAGCAAAAAAGAGCAACGCTACTTTCAGGAAAATATGTGCCTCGTCTTTTCCACGTGCAACCATAAAAATGCCTGGTGTTCTGAAAGTCTGCAGCTACCCATGGAGACAGAACCAGGCATCTCCTGAATGACACATGCCAGGACCATCCTTGATGGCTTCGCATTTCTCTACGCTTTTCCAAAGCCAAGTCACACGGCATCTCCTTGTGGAACGGTGATGGAGGCAAGAATCTCAAAACGGGACCCAGACCTGCAGCCTCTGCTGGACAAGCAGCCCACCCTGGCGTTTCTGTCCCTACCTGGGACCCTGCCACTGTGGAGTGGCAAAGCGTGTGCTGTGCCAGGCCTCCATTCTCAAAACTGGCACAGTGGGGAGCCTGGAAAGATGACAGAGCCATTTTAACTTGACTCTCAGAGACTCCAGGTTGTGTAGATCGTTTTAATAATGGGATTTTATAAGACCTGTGCTCTGGGGCTTTTTTAGTGAAGATCAATAATTTTTAAATGAACCTAGAAAACTTCTAGGATAGGTGAAAAGAGACAGCTCTCCAAGCACACTTCCCTCCTCCGCCCTTCCTTACAACCGAATTCTGCTGCTGTTCTTCCTCCGCAAGTTGTTCTGAGAGCACATGGTGAGATACTTACCCACAAAGGATCTTCATCCTTTTTGAGACTGCCTTGCCAGCTTCCAGTCTTCAAAAGCTGAGTGTTATATGTTGATTATCTGCTGCAAACCGGGCCTACACGTACATGGAATCTTTGCGGAGTGGTTGCTGCCTCAGTTGGGGGGTGGATGGGCACAGGGACTGCTGTGTTGGGCCATTTTTTTTTTTTTTTGAACGGACTGTAGGAAAGTACTGATCACAGAGCAGAGGGCTGGGAGAAGGGAGACACTAGCCAGGTGCTGGTAACTGCAGACAGTTAACGTCTTCCTGCTGTGTCCATTACTGATGGCTGGCAATGCATTTTTAAATAAAACAAATAACGTACTTAAGACAGTGTCGGTTTGTGCCTGATTACCCACTGGATAGGCGAATTGTTATACTAAAACAATTTGAAAATACTTTTTTGAATTAACACAATGTTTCTGTAAGGAGACAAGTTCTTACTTTTAAACACTTCTTATTGTGTTGTGTGTTATTGTATTGTGTGTTGTTGTGTTGACTTACGCCCATGCTGTGGAAGGAAGGGAGGGAGGGAGGGAGAAGGGAAGGAATGGAGGCAGGAAGGGAGAGATGGAGGGAGGGATGGAGGGAGAGGAGGGAGGGGAGGATGCAAGCAGTCACACTTAATTTCTGCACTCAGATTTGGTGGCGCGTGTGTGCTTGTGTGTGTACTGTATGCACCTGTGTGGTGTGTGTGTGCATGTGGTATATTGTGTGCACACATGTAAGTTCTGGGAAGAAAGGGGACTGCATGAAAGCAGCAGTGCACAGCTCCCTCTCCCCAGCAAAGCTCCGCATCTCGCAGGGTGGTGGACAGCCCCACACCATGCCTGCAGGTGCCTGTCTCGACCCCAGTGCCTGGCGCTGGGCGGACCTCAAACTCTTTCTCTGCTCAGCTTCTCATCTGTACCGCAAGCCTTGCCTGTGAACCAGACTGAACTCACCACACACACGAAGCACGCACTCAGTGCTGACCTCCAGTCCTGGCTAGTGCGATGCAGTGTTATTCACTTCACTGAACACGAAGACGTAGCAACGGCGTGCCAGGCCTGGGTGCACAGAAGGAAGCGACCCAGGGCCAATTCCGTGTTCCCAGGGTGGAGACCATCAGCTCCAGGCACTGGGGAGACAGCGACCTTGTGCCAGGACTGCAGGGGACCTCCCCAACCCACAGAGACACTGAGGCCCCTCATCTGAAGTCCCCAGTCTGAGCCTGGAGCCGGGGCTCCAGTGGGAAGGGATGCCCCCGGGGTTTTCCTACGCAGACCCCCGGACCTACGGGCCTCTCCCAGGAGGCAAGGAGCCCTCTGGAATGGGAATGCTGGGTCCCCTGCAGGCAGTGGACTCTGAAGGGCTGTGACACCACGTGAGTTGCTGCACAGGCCGTGCGTTGCGTCCTTCTGCAGCCAGTGCTCTTAGCCGTGGAGCAGAGGCCATGGGGTCGGGACCCACTTAGAGCACTCGCCCTCTAGATGAGCAGAGCGGGGTCAGCGTTCCACAGCCCCAGGCCCCAGGGAGCAGAGCTGGCCTCCCAGGGTCATGCTGTAACCGGCTGAGGCCCTTTGCTCCCAAACACCATCAATCACCCTGAAGAGAACCTTTCCTCCACTTGGAGAGATGAGTCATCTTCAGGGCAGTGGAAAAGAACACTCCCCCAGTTTATTTGGTTACTTGAAAACACGAGGCGCGGCTTGGCTGATGAGAAAATGCTCAGTGAATAGTAATCTATGAGTGAACCAGCGTCCACGGGTGCAGCCAGGTACACCCACGCCGAAGGCTATTCCAGAGGAGGCTGGGGCCGCGCTCTCAGCTTGGGTGAGCGTGGGGCTCGGACAGCTGCAGGGCACCCGGAAATCTCCTGCAAGTTGACGCGCAATGATGTCGTGATGTCCGTGCACATCTTTCCAGAGAGACGGCCGGTAGCTTTTCAGATTTTCTAAGACTTTTCTTACCCCAAAACGTTAAGAACCCGTTGTCAAACATTTCCTTATGTTTTATGCAACAGGGAACATCTTAAACGTGTAGAAGACATATCCTTCATTCTAAAAACATTTCACGGTGCCCTTCTAAACGCTCTCCTGTAAGGAGCAAAGGTGAAGCCGCCAGGGAGCACCTGTGTCTGCAGAGGTTCATGTAAAAATGACTCTCACATTCTGGGAACTTTGAAGGAAGAGAAGCTCACAATTCAGGTTAAAACCAAACTACTCCGTGAACAGCCATATGATTTCATTTTATGCTCACTTTAAGATCCCAAGTTTATATTGAAAGTTTCCTTTTTTTCTTTTATTTTCTATTGAAAATCCCTGTCCCCATTTATCCAACCACATGCAGCACTCCGGCTTTCAGACTCACTCATGCTGTTACAATAGAACCTGTGTATTTCACCGCATTTACATGAAATGTCATATGAATAACCTGTGAAGTCAGTCTTTGTGTGTGTGTGTGTGTGTGTGTGTGTATATATATATATATTTTAAGACCATGTCTTGCTCTCTCTCCCAGGCTAGAGTGCAGTGGTGTGATCTCAGCTCACCACAACCTCCATCTCCCAGGTTCAGGCAATTCTCCTGCTTCAGCTTCTTGGGTAGCTGCAATTACAGGTGCCTGCCATCGTGCTTGGCTCATTTTCGTATTTTTAGTAGAGTCAGGAGTTCAAGGCTGACCTTGAACTCCTGACTCAGGTGACCTGCCCACCTCGGCCTCCAAAAGTGCTGGGATCGCAGGCATGAACCACCATGCCCAGCCCAGTCTTAATACATTTTTTATTAACAATGCAAAACAGTTGGCAATGTGTAATCCACTCAACCTCAGAAAAATGACTTGGCCTCGCTGAACGCTGCCTTTCCTGGAAAATGAGGGCACTCCTGCCGGCCTCCTGGGAATGGTTCTGAGGCCAAATCGGTGTGACCCGTGCCAGCCTTTCTGACACTGCGCACGGCAGATAAACAGAAAATGTTTGCTTGCGTTCTTCAGGAATTTGGTAATTTTACACCTTTTCTCTGGGAATGTTAGACTCCAAACTGCTGCAACAACCTAACTTTTCCATCTTCTGTAAAGTTTAAATGCATAAACAAAAAAACATGTTACGGCCGTCCACGCAATCACCTAATGAACGTGACCGAGCACACTCCAGAGTTAGCCTGAAAAACTGGTTCAGGCCGTGAAGAGAGGAGAGGGTGGACAGGCCGCATTATTCCCAACTCCCCTTTGGAATTCAGGAGAAGCTGACCAGCACCAGCATCAGCACAGACCCGAAGCTTGGGAGGTCTCACCTGCATGATAAAATCTTAAGTCGTCCCACCTTTCTGGACTGAACCAATGTATTTCCTAAATGTATGTGAAGGAGTCTCATGTCTCCCAAAACGTGCAGAACCAAGCTGTGCTCCAGCCACCTCGGGCACACGCCACAGTCCATGATCACTCATATTTGGCTCAGAATAAATCTCTTCAAATATTTTACAGAGTCTGACTCTTTTCACAGACAGATGGGAAAGCACTGTGTTTGTGTGAGTAGCCTCTTGTTGAGAGTGAGCTCCCTGCAGGCTCCGCCCTCAGGTCCTTGGTGGCAGGAGACACTCCCCAGGGCAAGCAGCCAGCCTGGTGCTGGCCAGGGCCTGCCACTCCGAAAGGCCACAGAAGGGACGGAGCTGCCCGGCCTGCCGAGCCGGGACAGCTGCTCAGGCTGTTTACCTCTGGCCTTTCGGGAAGTGCTTTGGAAACAACCTCACACCTCTCAGTTCCTACTGACTCTCGGTCCTACTGGGCAGGCAGCTTAACCTGTTTGTCTGCTTGCTGGGCTGTGCAGGCTGTGAGGCTGGCTTGTTGCCTCACAGGTGAGTTACATAAGAGACTCTACATTACATTCCAGCTCCACAGTGCACCAGACCAACCCATATGGATTTTTTAGGGGGCTCTTAGCTCTTGACGTAGCATCATTTGTTTGAATTGGTGAGTCGTTCTGTCTAAAATCAGGATGCAGAGAGCTGATGCAAGGCATGGCACAGACAGATTGTAGGAGCAGCGCTCTCTGTTCACCCCAGACTTCCGGATGTTCTGTTCAAGCCCCTCCAACGAAAGTGTTGACAACTTTGTTCTCTCCTTACTCCTTTGCTCTCCTCTTCCTCCTTCTGACTGCGGGATGCTGGGCAAGGCTGGCAGGCCAGGGAGAGCGGGGTGCCAGCCTGGGTCCAGGAAGTGGGCAGCTGCCACGGAGGGTCCTCCAAGACTGGCTGCTGCCTACTGCACCATTCTGCAATCCTGAGTCTTCTCGAGGTTGGAAGGCGCCCAGATCCAGGGAGATGGTGCTGGCTCTTTGGTGGCTGAAGAGTGTCCACACAAATGAGATGCAGTCCCTGGGATTGTCCGCCTCTCCTGTCAGGCTGCGGCAGCCCTGCCTGGACTCCTCTCCTGCTGCATTGACCAAGCCTCCATGTTGCCTTCTTTGACAAACCACCTGCTGCTGTGTTGCCGGCACAGCAGCTCAAAGGCAACCGCCCCTCCATCTCAGCCTGACCCAGCCTTTGTGTGGGCTCCATCTCAGGCAATCTAAGGCAAGCACCTGGTTGTAGTCCTCCTGCCCCACCAACTTCATTGCTACATAAACAAAATAAACAATGAGGCTACCCCTTTAAATAGTAAGAAAAATACAAACAAGATCTAAACCCATCACAAGAATTAATCAGCCAAGCCAGGCACAGCAGCGTGCACTGTAGTCCCAGCCATTCAGGAGGCTGAGGCTGAAGGACCACTTACACCCAGGAATCAGCCTGGGCAACGTAGCTGTATTAGTCCGTTTTTATGCTGCTGATAAAGACATACCTGAGACTGGGAAGAAAAGAGGTTTAACTGGACTCACAGCTCCGCATGGCTGGGGAGGCCTCAGAATCATGGCAGAGGACAAAAGGCACTTCTCTCTTGGTGGCAGCAAGAGAGAATTAGGAAGAAGCAAAAGCGGAAATACCTAATAAACCCATCAGATATCATGAGACTTATTCGTATCAAGAGAATAGCATGGAAAAGACCAGCCCCATGATTCGATTACCTCCCCCTGGGTCCCTCCCACAACACATGGGAATTCTGGGAGATACAATTCAAGTTGAGATTTGTGTGGGGACACAGCCAAACCATATCATTCCACCCCTGGCCCCTCCAAATCTCATGTCCTCACATTTCAAAACCAATCATGCCTTCTCAACAGTCCCCCAAAGTCTTAACTCATCTCAGCATTAACCCAAAAGTCCACAGTCCAAAGTCTCATCTGAGACAAGGCAAGTCCCTTTCACCTACAAGTCTGTAAAATCAAAAGCAAGCTAGTTCCTTCCTAGATACAATGGGGTACAGGTATTAGGTAAACACAGCTGTTCCAAACGGGAGGAACTGGCCGAAACAAAGTGGTTACAGGGCCCATGCAAGTCCAAAATCCAGCGGGGCAGTCAGATCTTAAAGCTCCCAAACGATGTCCATTGACTCCAGGTCTCACATCCAGGTCACATGGATGCAAGAGGTGGGTGCCCATGGTCTTGGGCAGCTCTGCCCCGTGGCTTTGCAGGGCACAGCCTCCTCCCCACTGTGTTCATGGGCTGGCGTTGAGTGTCTGTGGTTTTCCAGGTGCTCAGTGCCAGCTGTCAGTGGGTCTACCATTCTGCAGTCGGGAGGACAGTAACCCTCTTCTCACAGCTCCACTGGGCGGTGCCCCAGTAGGGACTCTGTGTGGGGCTCTGACCCCACATTTCCCTTCCGTACTGCCATAGCAGAGGTGTTCCATAAGGGCCCCACCCCTGCAGCAAACTTCTGCCTGGGCATCCAGGCACTTCCATATATCTTCTGAAATCCACAAGAATTGAGGTCCCCAAACCTCAATTCTTGACTTCTGTGTACTCACAGGTTCAACACCACATGGAAGCAGACAAGGCTTGGGGCTTCCACCCTCTGAACCCACAGCCTGAGGTGTATGTTGGCCCCTTTTAGTCCATGGCTGGAGCAGCTAGGATGCAGGGCACCAAGTCCTCAGGCTACACATGGCACAGGGACCCTGGGCCTGGCCCACTTTTTCTCTTGGGCCTCTGTGCTTGTGATGGGAGGGGCTGCTTCGGAGGTCTCTGACATGGCCTGGAGACACTCCCCATGGTCTCAGGGATTAACATAAGGCTCCTTGCTATTTATGCAAATTTATGCAGCTGGCTTGACTTTCTCCCAGAAAATGGGTTTTTCTTTCTACTGCATCATCAGGCTGCAAATTTTCTGAACTTTTATGCTCTGCTTGCCTTTTAAAACGTAATGCTTTTAACAGCACCCAAGTCACAAATGCTATGCTGCTTAGAAATTTCTTCCAGATACCCTATAGCATCCTCTCAAGTTCAAAGTTCCACAGATTTCTAGGGCAGGGGCAAAATACCACCAGTCTCTTTGCTAAAACATAACAAGAGTCACCTTTGCTCCAGTTCCCAGGTATGAGCTGTGTGCGCCAGGCCAGGGGACTCTGTGAGGTGTGCGCCATGTGTGAGCTGTGTGTGCCAGGCCAGGGACTCGCTGTGAGGTGTGCGCCATGCGTGAGCTGTGTGTGCCAGGCCAGGGGACTCTGTGAGGTGTGCGCCATGCATGAGCTGTGTGTGCCAGGCCAGGAGACTCTGTGAGGTGTGCGCCATGCGTGAGCTGTGTGTGCCAGGCCAGGGACTCGCTGTGAGGTGTGCGCCATGCGAGAGCTGTGTGTGCCAGGCCAGGGGACTCTGTGAGGTGTGAGCCATGCGTGAGCTGTGTGTGCCAGGCCAGGGGACTCTGTGAGGTGTGCGCCATGCGTGAGCTGTGTGTGCCAGGCCAGGGGACTCTGTGAGGTGTGTGCCATGCGTGAGCTGTGTGCACCAGGCCAGGGACTCACTGTGAGGTATGTGCCAGGCCAGGGGACTCTGTGAGGTGTGCACCATGCGTGAGCTGTGTGCGCCAGGCCAGGGACTCGCTGTGAGGTGTGTGCCATGCATGAGCTATGTGCTCCAGGCCAGGGACTCGCTGTGAGGTGTGTGCCAGGCCAGGGACTTGCTGTGAGGTGTGTGCCATGCATGAGCTGTGTGCGCCAGGCCAGGGGACTCTGTGAGGTGTGTGCCATGCTGAGCTGTGTGCACCAGGGCAGGGACTCACTGTGAGGTGTGTGCCATGCATGAGCTGTGTGCACCAGGCCAGGGGACTCTGTGAGGTGTGTGCCATGCTGAGCTGTGTGCACCAGGCCAGGGACTCCCTGTGAGGTGTGCTCCAGGCCAGGGGACTCTGTGAGGTGTGTGCCACGCGTGAGCTGTGTTTGCCAGGCGGGACTCACTGGTTTGTGCTTCCATGTTGTTGTAAAATGTGGATTGTACTGGAGCCTACCCCAGAGGGCTTCTGAGAAAATTAAATTAGTTACTGCATGTAACACTTGGAAAATACAAACATAAAGGTCATTTAATACAGAACCCCCTCATCAAACACTCATTGATAATATAATTGGCGTTGCTATCTTCTCACTCCACCTCCCTCACTGGGGATGGGAGCAGGGTGCCTGCAAGGGTGTTGGAATCCATCGATGCGATGGCAGGAGCACGCAGGCAGAAGCGTCTGGGGCTCGTCCTGGTAGTGGGGGCAAGTTCAAGTAACACAGAAGACAAGGAGAAGTGGATTTGGGTTGACTGGTAAGTTTTAAATAGAAAATGATAGCCAGTGATAGCCAGAAAGAGGCACCTCGAGGACACGGTGAGCCTTCGTCTGCACCCCAGAGCCACAGGGGCCACTGCAACCTGAGGACAGGCTCCCTGCGGTGACCTGGAAAAGCCCTTCCTGTCTCACATCAGTTCAATGATCTGATTCTCATGAATCACTGAGTAAAAGGGGATGCTTCCAAAGCTGCCTTTGATTTTAACCAGCAGAGGTCCTGATGTCACGGGGCCGCACCCCTGGTACCTTAAGGCCAAGGAGACAGAAAAATAACATGGGGACCCCAGTGCCTGCCCGCTCTTGACTTCCCACTTTGAGGCCTCAGGATGGGAAGTCCTATTGGGACGCTAAGGGGTGTCATTAGAGGGTCATCAGTCTTAGCACCGGCTGCCTTCAGATAAGCCCTCACAGTCCCCCACTGCTCAGCAGACAGGGGCTATGTCAGCCTGAGTGATGGCACCCGCATGCCGTGGCTGCACACAGTAGTCCCCCCAGTGAGAGCTTCTGAGTGCAAAAGAGATGCACCAAGTTGATCAAACATGGATCGAAGCAAATGTCTCATTAATCATTCTTATTAATTTTCACTAGCTGAACAGTATATGTTTTAGTTGATGAAATTTGTCTATTTAGTATTGTGGAAAAGTGCAATGCAGAAATGCCATTGGCTCTGTACTGGACAACAGAATTTTCACTGCCCTGAGACAGAGATGGGACTTAACTAGTAAAGTGAGGCTCCCCGTCCCCGCCGCCCACAGCTGCCCCAGGACCAGCAGAGCGTGGGTCTGGAGGAGGCCTGAGGATGTCCATGGCCAGTCCAGAGACTGTCATTTGCCCCTAGAGATCCTCGGGCACCCCAGTTCATCCTAGAGAGAGCCCTACTCCCTAGTAAAGTTCCAGAACCACCTAATGAAGATGTGAACCTTCTTGGGAGTCCCTAAATGACTCATTCATTCAACAAATACCTGTGGAGTCACTCACTCCAAGCAAAGTGCTGTAATGAGCAGTGTGAGAACCTTCCCTCCGTGAAACGCATAATTTAGGGGAGACAGGCAGGTTAATTACTAACTATCATGCCAGGCTGAATGCCATGGATGCTATAATAAGTGTACCAACTGCGCTGTGGGGACGCTGGCCCAGGGACTCAATCTGATGTGAAGCTTCAAAGGATGCGGCAGGCAGAGGAGAGAGCGAGGTAGAACCTTCATCATGAACTGGTTGTAGCTCTAACTTTCTGCACAACCAGATAATACTTTCCATGGCTCAAATACTAAAAAGACATTTAAAGATGGATTCAGTACGTCTCCCTCCCACTGCACCCCCACCCACACGGTCTCCTCGCCACACCTCCTGCTGTACCATGTGCACGTGGGTCTGGCTCACCTGGAGAGCCAGGTGTGCAGGCAGAGGAGAGAGAGGTTCCTCAACAAATCCTCGGGCTCCCCAACCCCACATGCACCAGGTCTGCTTCTGCGGCCCCCCCTGGGCACTCTCTTGACACTGCTTCTCCCTCTGCCTCCATCTGAGCCCAATGAGGAGGGCAGACCAGATCTGGGAGGGCACAGTTCTGCTCTGTACCAGGGCCCGCTGCCCTGACAGCCCAGGATACTGGAGGTCACCAGAACCCTCACCTGTGATTTAGGAAAATGTCTAAATGAGATGCAAGCAGCGCTCATTTGCGTTGTGACTCCCCTCCGTGTGCACAGTGCACACACTACCTTCTGTGCGGAACATGATATTCGGATGGTCTTTTCCTGTCCACAGGCAGAGCTCTTTCTCATTCTTTCCATAGTGCTGCATAGAATTCAAGCAGCCTGGATGGATTTATGTCTGCTCCTCTCCCAGCCTTGTGCTATTATAAACACACCACCGTGAACGGGCCACGGATGTGATTTTGCACATGGGCTGATGTGGACAATGCTAGGTCCCTTCCCAAGCTGGAACGCCCTTTTTTGTATCTCCTGATGACATGAGATTGCTCGCTTTCCACAGTGCCGCCAACAGAAGGTGTCCTCGTCCCTTTCAGCTGTTCGCTTATCTCATCCCTGAGAAATTAGTTTCAGTTGCATTTCTCTTACTGGGAATGACAAACAGCCGCTTACACGTGTATTCTTAAGAGAATGATCATTAGGTGCTGCATCCAACATCCACCTAAACACTCCACGTGGATTTTAGGCAACCAGTACTGAGACCAGGTGCCGGGCTGCACAGGGCCCATATCTAACTGCGGGTCATCCTCCTTCCGGTAAAACTGAGCCTGTAAGTATGGGGAGACCCGCTGAGTGCACAGAGATTTGCCTGCTACATGGTGGAGCCAGGAAGGCTCCTGCAGTCAGGTTGTCTGGAAAAGAGCATCTTTAGGGAGACACAGGACGAGCCCCCAGAGGCAGCGGCGACATGTGAGCAGGCGGCCCCCACTCCTCCCTGCCCGTCCTGGGTGGTGCCTCTCTCTCCTCCGTGCTTCTCTCTCTGGGGGCTTTTGTGGATGTTGAGGCCCCCAGGCAGTCCCCGTGCCCTGTGGAAGAGGCTCCAGGAGGCTCCTTTCCTCACCGTCTGTGGAGCCTAAAGCTGGTTTCACCATGGCTTTGGGTGAGCCATGGGTCTCTGGCTCACTGACTCCATCCACACCGTCCTGCAGGTGCTGGGAAGGGGAACCGAGGCGGGGAGTAACGGCGACCGCGGCAGAGAGAAGGAAGAAAGTAAAAGTGTGTAGTGCGTCTGAAATAGTGCAAATGCACTCAGCAGTGAGGGCTGGGCCGCGGCACCGCAGGGCCAGGGGCCAGACTGTCACCATTCACTGTGGTCAGAGGTGACCCCGTGGAGAGGAGAGCATAGCTGACGTCGCGAGCTCATCTCTGGGCAGCCGCGGGCTCTGCTGGGCTCCATGTCCAGAGCCTGTCCCTGTGCACGGAGCCCCCCGAGTGCAGGCCCGGATTGTTACCTCCAGGAAGACCTCAGCGGGCAGAGCCAATAGCAGGGCCCACGCAGGCCTTGGAAATCCCTTTGTCACACATGAACTGAGCCAGGAGAGGGTCTGCAAGCACAGCACCTCTTCTCAGGGCTTCACTGGGATGGCCCCTCCTAGCCTGGGACACATGCTCAGAATCCCTTCAGGAGAACCACGCTGGACTGAAGGGCTGGTGCCTGAACAGCTGGTCGCTCCCCTCACAACCACACACCCTTGAAGGGGACAGCCAGGCACACAGGCAGAGGAAAGAGAGGTTCCGCGTCAAGTCCTCGGGCTCCCCAACCCCACATGCACCAGGTCTGATGCTGCGGCCCCAGCTTGGGCACTCTGTCTTGACACTGCTCCTCCCTCTGCCCCCATCTGAGCCCGATGAAGAAGGCATACCAGCGCTGGAAGGGCACAGTTCTGCTCTGTACCAGGGCCCAGTGCCCTGACAGCCCAGGGTACTGGAGGTCACCAGAACCCTCACCTGTGATTTAGGAAAATGTCTAAAGAGCTTTGTGAGGACTTGGCACTAAAGGTCGGCAAGTGACTCTGTCCTGGATATGCTTGGAAGTTACTGCCAACCTAATCTGCTGCTGGGGTGGATGTGGTGGTCAAGTGAGAGTTCGCCAGGGTGGCACCAGGAACGTGGAGTTTCCAGGATGGGAGCAGTGTGCCAGGAGCAGGTTTTGCGGGAAGTGATATCCACCTGGGACATGGAAATGCTGGGATGTCCATTGGGCAGCCAAGTGGAGGCTCCCAGGAGGCCCTTCTGAGGCGAAGTGCAGGAGAAGGGACGGAGAGCCATCAGCTCAGAGATGCAGCTTGAGGCCCAGAGCCTGGAGGTTGAGTGGGGAGAACAGGATCCAGGATGGAGTTCTGGACATGCAGGTCTCGGGAAGCCAGGGAAGGACACAGGAAAGGGGGCTGTGAAGGCGCAGCCTGAGGGGGCGGGAGACGGCCAAGGGAGGGGTGTCCGTGAGGCCGGAGGAAGGAGGGCTCCAGGGAGGGCATGGAGGCTGGGCTGGACTCCAGAGTTCAGGAGAGAATGGAGAATTCAGAGCAGCTGTGGAGGAGGAAAGCAGGCTTCAGGGACAGCACCGCACAGGACGATTCCTGGACATCAGAGTTAGGCCACTTGTCAAGAAGTCCGCTGCAAGAGGATGTGGGGAAATGGAGGGGATCCTGGACGGGACAAATGGGCCAAAAGGAATGTTTTGGTTTTGTTTTCCCAAGATAGGAGCAACGGCAGCACGTGTGTGCGATGGTGAGAAAGACCCGGCCTGGAGGGCAGTGCGGTGACGTGGGCCAGAGAAGGAGGCACTGCAGGGCTGCCCCACGCAGGTGCACTGGGAGGGGTCTGGCCTTTGACAGGAATGAGGCCGTCTCGTCCCTTCCCAGATGTGAGTGGTGGTGATTCCCAAATGAAGGTGGAGGTAGCGCTCTTGCAGGGTGGGCTGGGTGACATGCTGAAAGCATGCAGGCAGGCACGTGCGTTTTCTGAAGCCGCCCAAGAGATGTTTCAGGCCATCCCACCTCCCAGCCCTGCCCCGCCTTGGGCTTCGGGGACGCTGACACACAGGCGTGCTGGGCTTCTGAGAGACAGCGGGGCCTGTGCGGTGTGGGGGACAGCAGTGGCCTGGGACACGGGTGCCCTTTCAGGAATGGGGAGCAAAGGTAGAGAATGGTGCGTGGCAGGGAGCTGACAGAGAAGACGGTTGTGACCATTCACTCCAGGAAGGATTTCTTGACCTAGCTCTGCTCTCACTCACTGATGGCAATACTATAGTCTATTTTCCATTTCAACGTGCAGTTTAACTTTCTTTATTTCCAGGTCTGCAGAAATACTTCCCCACGGAGCCCATGGTCATATAAGAAGCTTCTCTTCTTCGGGGCCCCTCCCACCCTCCACGTAGCTCTTCCACTTGGGAACAGAAATCACATTTAGGCCCAGCCCAACAAAGACCCTGAAGTCAGGAAAGCCTTCCGTGCGGAGGCCGCCTGTCTCCCCGCTTCAGATCAGCTTGCCCCAGGTCCAGACAGGGTCATTCTGATACTAAGGGACACGGAATGACCCAGACAGTCCCACTTCATTCCCAGCACCCACTCACCACACCCACGTACAAATGAAGTTTAGGACAACTGCACACCCTCACTTCAGCCATTCTGCTCACTCGAGGGCTCAGTGGGATGTTCAGATTTCCCTTCTAATGTCCCATATCACTCCCAGTGCCCTCCTCAGGAAAGTTCATTTAGATCTGGAGTTAAGGAACCCCAGGTTAAGGGTGAGAAAATGAGGTTAGGTGTGAGGAAGAGAAAAGGTGGGGGAGAGAATCAAGAGCCATGTTGTAATATCACTCATTGTTACCTCCCACGCTGTTCTGGAAGGTTCCAGGCTCATGCTTGCCAAGCCCAACCCTGGTTCCCTGGCAAGCGTCAAGACCACACAGTGAAGAACAGAAAGATAAACATTTCATAGAAAAAGACCTGACTCAGAATGAAAGTGGAGGTGGCAGAGCCCAAACCACACACGTGCATACAGTAGGTGCTTAACTATTACTTGCAGAACGGATGGATGCACAGAGGGGGTCACGTGAGAAGACCCTGGCCCTGCAGGCCTTGAGCCCTAGGGAGTGTGCTGAGCCACGGTCGCCCCAGGGGAGCACAGCTGGAACACGTCTTAAAGACTCCATTCACTCCATGCCAAGAGCTCGGGTCACAGGGCTTCCTTGGAGTGCCGAGGTCAAAGATGAGGAAGTATTTTGAAACTGAAAACTTTGAGCTGACTCTGCTTCCCAGCCCTCGGTCCAGAGCCCATGTGATGTGTGCTCTGAACAGGAGTCTGCGAGATTGCTCTCTAGCCCAGCTCAGGCAAAGACGCTCAAGCAGCCAGGAGCCCAGCCACGGAGTTAGAGTGACTGGGGAGATTGTCACAGGTGCACAGCGGACGCTGAGCCAGCAGCACCTCTGTACTAACTCACTCAGTCCTCTCAGTAGCCCGTGACTACTGACATTTGACAGCTGGAAAGACTGAGCAGGGGCCGCGTGAGGAGGATGCTGGGCACAGGGGTTTAAGCCCAGGCTGTGCAGCCCCGCAGGGCTTGCTCTTAGTCACCGCGCCATCCTGCCTCCCTCAACCCAGAGCGCTGGGTTAAGGCTCTCCACTCCACATGCATCCATGTCCATGCGGCCTCCCTTCTTCCCTCCCTCCATCCCTCCACCCAGCCATCTCTCTATTACTAACAAGCCCACTGGGGTCCCGGTTAGGCAGGAGACCAAGCTGGATGGTAGCAAAGAGAAGAAGAGGTGACATATGGCCTGGCGTCGTGCACCTGCTCCCACATGCATTTGGCCGTGTGCACAGAGGGGACTGATGCAGAAGGCTGACGCCGGGTGGGCATCCTCCTGTTGACCCAGAGGAAACGTCCCTAGACGCCTCCCCGCTCAGCCCTCTTCTGGGCCCCATCCTTGTACTCATTCTACCTTTCATCTCCACTCCTTGCTAACCTTACACGCCCCCCAGGAAAGCTTTCCTTCCTGTTGTTTACCCTTCCTAGACTTCACCGTAGTTCTGAACAATGCTGCGTTTTATAATAGTGAAGCATAAACTTCACTTAGGAAACAAAAGTCATTGGAATGTCTGTGGTAAATTACCCGGACCAGAATGCCGTAGGGGTGGATTGCATTGATTAGTGAAATTGTCACCAGACACGTTCAGCCTTCCACAAGCCCAGCAACAGGCTCTACGGCAGGTGAAGCTCAGTCCTGGGACGGGCTCTGCGAATGTAATGACAAACCGTGAGCTATTTCTCAATCCCGTTATCGGCCGTGTGAAACCCAGTGTCAGCAGCGCCACACAACAGAGTCTCTGTGCTTCCATCTGGCAAAAGAAAGAAAAACGGCTCTGGTCAATAACAATCCGCGCGCCGGCTGTGCTTTTTCTACGCAGCCGGTAAACACAATCTTAAAATTGGCTTCTGCAACGCTGCATTCACCCTGCATTGCTTTTCACTGAACCTGATCTACCTGGAGCTTCTGCAGAGTTGCCACCCACAAGGACATGGCTGAAGGCCAAGAGACCGAGTGAAATAAATCAAAAACCATCTCAACTTTCCCACAGATTTTAAAACAAAGACCCTGTGTATAGCATCCATGTTACATGACACACCCGACGATGCTCCGTCCCCTTCTCAGTAAATGCTTGCTTGGCAATATGTATTCCTGGATGGTCACAGCCAATAGTCAGCTCAAAGTCACGAAGTGCGGTGTTAGTAAGCGGTGCTGCTCACCAGTACCCAGCCTCTCCTCTCCAGAGCGTGGAGGACTGGCCTTCCAGCAGCCCTGCGGTGGGCATGGCCACGTGGTGTGGCCTTGACGGTAGGTGTGTGTGCAACACCTGCTCAGAACATGGGACTGCTAAGATAAGACCCTCCAGCCTTCTCCTTCCCTCTCCTCTGGTCGCTGACTGATATGGTTTAGCTGTGTCCCCACCCAAATCTCATCTTGAACTGTAGTTCCCATAATCCCTGTGTGTCATGGGAGGGACCTGATGGGAGATAACTGAATTACATGGTAGTTACCTCCATGCTCTTCTCAAGATAATGAGTGAGTTTTCACAATCTGGTGGTTTTATGAGGGCTCCCCCCTCTTCACCTGCACTTCTCCTTGCTGCTGCCATGTGAAGAAGGACATGTTTGTTTCCCCTTCCAACACGATTGTAAGTTTCCTGAGGCCTCCCCAGCCATGTGGAGCTGTGAGTCAATTAAACCTCTTTCCTTCATAAATCAGCCAGTCTTGGGGATGTCTTTATTAGCAGTGTGAGAATAGACTCATACACTGGCTTTGCAAGGCCTGGTCCCAGATGAGGACAATGCAGCCACAGAGGACTCACAGGTGGCCCCTAAGGGAACATGGAACAAGAAGTAACGAAGACACCAGGGTGCTGGATTCTGCAGCATCCAACAGGATAGTGAGGCCTGCCCTATAAACTGGTCAGCGCAGCCTCTCCTGTGGTCTGTCCTGCAAATGTGCACAGTGCACGCCGGACGTTGTTCTGAAACCTGCAGCTGTGGTCCCTGCTGCTGTCCTCAGAACACCCTTCTGAGGCTGACCCCACTTCCTCCCATTCGACAAATGCAGATGCTGAGGCACACAGTGAAAAGTAACACGAAATGAAACTGAAGTTTGGCTGGGCGCCGTGGCTCAAGCCTGTAATCCCAGCACTCTGGGAGGCCGAGGCGGGTGGATCACGAGGTCAAGAGATCGAGACCATCCTGGTCAACATGGTGAAACCCCGTCTCTACTAAAAATACAAAAAATTAGCTGGGCCTGGTGGCGCGTGCCTGTAATCCCAGCTACTCGGGAGGCTGAGGCAGGAGAATTGCCTGAACCCAGGAGGCGGAGGTTGCAGTGAGCCCAGATCGTGCCGTTGCACTCCAGCCTGGGTAACAAGAGCGAAACTCCGTCTCAAAAAAAAAAAAAAAAAGAAACTGAAGTTTACGGTACTTTCATTAAGTCATCTTTTTAAAGACAGATTCCATTTTTATGGCCTTAAATATTCTATTTCAGATACACAATGGTGGCTGACAATAGCAAGATGGTTTTCCCTACTTCTTGCTAGAGGAGGGACGTGAAGATTGGAAAAAGACAGCAGAGCACACCCCATAACCATGAAGAGGGACTACGTTCACGATGCTTGTACCAGAACCATCACACGACGGTGTTGGGGTCCCGGGGAGTTACTGTGTCATGGGCATCTGGTCGCAAGGACCTTGCTGGGCCAGTTGCGCCGTCAGTGGCAGAGCATGGAGACAGAGCACATCCCTGCTGCCCTGGTGCGCTGAGGTGCGTGCAGCTCCGATTGTTTCTGGAAATCCAAAGAGGAAAAGCGAGGGCGCCTCAGAGGCCTGACCCACTCACCAGGCCCTGAGTCCTAGACAGACAGACTGGATTTCCATTTTCAATCTTATTTGAAGAAACAGTTCCCCGACTAATAAATATCGAAACCGGTTGGCACTGTCAACCAAACTCGAGCTGGGGAACCAGAGTGGGCTTGGATTCCAGCCTCCCTCTTCCAGGTCACTCAGCCTTGGGCGGGTCGTTTACCTCCCTGTGACTTCCATGTCCTCATTCTGGAAATGAAAGATATTAGGGTGATAATGCCTACTTGATACTGTTGGGAACAACTCCAGCCCTCTGTGAACTGGGAGGTGTGGGAGACGTGTCACAGGCCTCCTTAAGACAGGACTGGGGACAGCAGCCGTCCTGGAAGAGGTGACATCTGGACTGAGGGAGCAAATGGAAGGTGATGTCTGACCCCCACGCACAAGGTGAAAAGACCCTGCATGCTCAAAAGCCTGTGTTTCTCTTCCTGAGCCCCAGAGGGTAGAGAGGAGTGCATCTCTGGAAAAACAGACTCTAATCAGATGTGCCTTGAATTCCGGCAGAAGCCCTGGTGGGGTTTTGCTCAGTCCCAGTGGACGTCGACTCCTATGTCAGTTACGGCAAACGTCATCTTTGAAGACATTCACTGGCCCAGGATTCTTAAATTAATCATAAAACCAGTCTCTTAGAGAAAATCTCATGTTCTGGTCTGTCCCCTCCAGATTCTAAAGCACTGCAACAGCCCTCAGGACCGAAAAGCAAGGTTTTAAAATATACCTTGGCCTCGATTAAGAAGAAGAATTTGCACATGAAAACAGAGCCAAGCTGAATCCGAATTTTCTGTCAGTCTTTTCACTGGGGCGCAGGCTTTGCCATTAGGAGTGTGGGCTCTTTGGGGATGGAATCTAAATTCTGAGTTGAGTCCAGAGGGTCCTTATTTCTGGGCTTTGACCCTGCTTTTCTCCCCTCTGAGGCGGGCGGACTGACGTGGGTTCATTTCCAGCTCCGTGCTTCGCAGGTGCGCCACTAGTGAGGAATAAGTCACCAGACACTTGAGGATTGCCAGGCTTCGGCTGCCGTTCTGCATTTTCTTCCCAACAGAGACAGAGTTGCAGGGGCTACGGGACTGTGCATCTGTGGCCTGTGACTTAGTGTCTGGGCTCAAAGATGGAGTCGGGCAGACATGGACAGGACACTTGGCATAGAGGAGGGGTCCCCGGTGGCAAGGTCTGAAAATCCCTCCCAGATCTGACTTTTAACCAGTAATAAATATTGAGGAATTTTTACAGGACTCCTTTATGGCAGGGATTCCTGCCATAAAGGAATCCAGGAAGCCGGGTGATTTATAAAGAAAAAAGGTTTGTTTGGCTCACAGCTCTGCAAGCTGTACCAGAAGCATGGAACCAGCATCTGCATCTGGAGGGGCCTCAGGAAGCTTCCACTCATGGCAGGAGGGGAAGGAGAGCCAACATCTCGTGGTGTGAGGTAGAGAGGAGAGGAGGCGCCGCTCTGCAGTTAAAATCCAGGTCTCGTGTGAGCTGATAGAGTGAGAAGTCACTCGTTACTCATTAGAGGACAACACCCAGCCATGCATGAGAGATTCACCCCATGACCCAAACCCCCCACCAGGCCCCGCCGCCTACATCGGGGGCCAAGTCTCAGCATGAGACCTGGAGGAGACAAGCGTCTGAACCACCTCATGCGCTGAGTGAATAACTCGTCCTCCGATTTTTCTCCCCAAGGGCCCTCGGGGGCTCACTCAGCGATGTGTGAGTGTGTCTGGCCTGGGGTCCACCAATCTGAGTCTACATGTTACGGATTTAACTTAATCATTTTGGTAATTTGATCCATTTTCCCAATACAGGATCAAGCTCGCAGTGCCACAAACTATGATCTGTAGCTCTTTTTAAGTAAGCCTTTTGCCCTTACCCTGCTGCGGTCTGGCTTTTGGTCAGCAGCTATGAAATGCATCTTTGGACCCACGCTGCTGGCAGAGGTGCCTCCCACAGAGGCCGACAGTGTTCCTCCGGCGTGCACCGCCCCTGCTCTAACCAGAAATGGGTAGAAACAACATCTTTCCGTTTGTTTGTTTGAAGTCAGACAAACAGACTCGTACAAGATGCTTAAAGTCCCAGGACCTCAAGTCTTCACCTACAAACTGGAAACAGGAAGGCCTTCCCCATGGCGCTGCTGTGAGGTTTGGAGGTAAAGGGGCGCGCCACACCCCACGGGCATTGGATGCGTGATGGCGGCAGTCCGCAGAGTCTCCGGCCGGCATTCTTGTCCACTCGCGTTTTTTTATATCCTTGTACTAGTGGACTCTTAAGATACGGATATGACATTCCTAGATTTCTGGATTCTTTAAAAGAAAACACTGTTTTCATTCCTTTAATGAACCAGAAGAGCAAGGGCAATCACCCTCACTGGTAAAGGTGAGATTCAGCACAGGAGAGATGTGAAGCCTTTTCTTGCTAGTTACAAAATACCACTCGGAGTAAGGCGGCCACCTTCAGTAGCTAAGGAAACGTCTTTCACGTGAGATGGCCACAGTTCCTAGAACTGGCTCAGAAAGGCCACTGGCCGTCCGGGGTGAGGGGGTGTTCCCCTAAGGGGGCGCTAGAAAGGCCCAGGCTTCTGTTTCTTCAGGTGTAGCCTTGACCAGGGTCCTGTCCAATGGAGGCAGCGACGGATGCTGGTAATGGCCCGGCTGCAAAGCAGCAGCAGGATTCTTTGGCATGAGTCCATGCAGGCGAGCCTGGCTCTGGTCTCAGTCACTGCGGTGACAGGAAACCCCACCCAGCCGCACCGAGGTTCTGCTCCAGCCGCTCCCGTCCCAAGTTCCCAGTTTCCGTGTGCAGAGAGCCAGAGAATCTTTGTAGCCATCCGTGAGGAGGTGTGTCTCTTCCAGGTGTCTCCTGAAATGCCGGTGTCTGCCGCTGACAGCTGCACACGCTCTACCCACGCCGTGCCATCCTGCTCCGTGACACACTTCATAGAGGGATCGCCGCAGTACAGGTGGTGGCGGTGGGGTGGCATGCATCACACTGCAAGAAGCTGTCCACCGGGGTCCTTCTGCTCCTCCTGACCCTCATAGTGTCCTCCAGAAGCACGGGAGCTCTTTGTGGGTGCTCCCACCATAAATCGGCCACTTCAGGACGCAGGTGGAAGTGTTCCACATCACCTCCGCCTGCAGGGCCTGGGTCACATGCCGTGTGCCTCACCCAGGGGCAAGGATGCCTCGTATTTCTTCTTGAGGGCAACCACTTCAGGCAGGTCAGCAACAGACTCCTCAAGCCACATCTTCCTCCACAAGGATTGGGCCTCTCCCACGGCCTTTGCATCTGAGACTGACCGTGAACAATGGCCTCTGTCAACAGCTCCCCAGGCCCTGCACGCCGTCATGTCTGACAGTTCCAATGGCCACTCCCAGCAGTGTCGTCCTAGAACTGGCAACACATGGTCCCCTCAGTCCCACACTCAGAATCAGGCACCGCTGCCCACAGGAGCAGAAGCACTCACTGAATTTGCCGCAGACCTCATGCCATGTGCCACAGAACCCAGGACTGCACGGCGAGCTTCTCCAGTTCTTGGCACTTCCCAGGCTCCAAAGTTCTGCCAGGGGCTGCACACTCACCCCAGCTCCACGCTCCTCGAGAACTTTGCCGGCTGCTGTTGACAGGATCCGGTGAACCGTGAAGTCCGAGACAGCTGCAGCCCGCACGTCCATCGCACCGTTCACGCTGTTCTGGGGGCCTGGAGGACCAGCCCGCACGTCCATCGCACCGTTCACGCTGCTCTGGGGGCCTGGAGGACCAGCCCGCACGTCCATCGCACCGTTCACGCTGCTCTGGGGGCCTGGAGGACCAGCCCGCACGTCCATCGCACCGTTCACGCTGTTCTGGGGGCCTGGAGGACCAGCCCACATGTCCATCACACCATTCACGCTGCTCTGGGAGCCTGGAGGACCAGCTATGAGCACAAGACTGTCCCTGCAGCATCGCCTCAGATGGTCCGTCCCAATTGTCTCTCAGCCTCAGGCGGAGGTCGTGGGTATACACGGTTTCCAATCCTGATACAGTGGCACGTGCCCTTTTGTTCTCTTTCTGCTGCCTGGTGACACCTTTCAATTCTCGAATGCCTCAAGAAATCAAAGATTTCAAAGTGGGCGAGTACACCTGACCCCTCGCGTGTGTGTGAGCACAGCACCCAGCACAGGGGTTTCTCCTGTAGCTTCAGGAAGTGTCTTTTACGCTGTTTGCTCTGTTCTGTGAAACATGACAGACCCTCGGCTGGAGCCTCCAGGCGCTCTCAGCCAGCTTCCCTCTTCCTCCTTGAGAGGCGGAGATGGCTCCTCAGGGCGCTAGGGGAAGCCCCGGCCCAGCGCTGGGGAGCAGCGGCAGCTGGACAAGGAGCCCCTCTGCACGTGCCCCCTGTGGCTACCCCAGATTTCTTTTGATGCTGGGAGGTTTTCATCGGGGTAGGTGGGAACCGGAGGGGCTCAGGGACTCCCCCCACTGTTGGGCCTCCCTTCCAAGACAGGGATGCACAAGGGGCCACATGGAGAGGTGACTGCCTGGGGGGCCAGCCGCAGAGAGAAGGGTCACCCTCTCCAGACCAGTCATCCCCAGCCCTGGGAAAGACCTGCCTGGGCCAGTGTGTCGCCAGCCCCTGAGTTTCACAGCAGCTCCCCAGGAAGAGGCCCCCACCTGCCAGTAGGACCCGGATACTCACTCTGCTCCTACGCATCAGAAAAGTTCAAGCAGAGCCCCTTCGTTGGCCCCACTGCTCCCCAGACTCCCCTTCAGAGAGTGACTGAGGGCCCCGTTTGGAAACATTCAATAAGCCACACAGGGCTGTGACAGCTGACTGGGGTCATCGTGGGGGGAACTTACCCTTGCCCCACTCACGATGGGTTCACAAAATCCACATTCGCTTTCTCAGGACGCTACAGAACTTCGAGTCCCGCCTCCCCACCTCCTGCTCTGTTTGATTAAAATGATCAAAAAATGCACATATTATTTTTCCAGTTTCCTTTCTTTTGTTCCTCAGGTTCAATGTTGACTCTGTAATTGGCGCATGGCTGTGTTTCCAGCCCAGGGAGATGCCGCTGCCATCTTCTGCGAAATGGCCTTGTTTTTTAAGCAATCGTGTCTGCTGGAACTCAGCCCTCCCCTGGGATAAGCAGCACACTGGGCCAGGATTTTCTTTATCTTTGCTCAAGGACCAGGAGCTGAACAGATAGCAGGAATGGCCAGATGTGGACTAGAGAAATGCAAAACTGGCTCGTTTTTACCACGCGGGTGGGGGTGTGAGAGCCCGTCTGCTCCGAAGCTGGCTGGAGGCTGACATTCCTCCATTGCAGTGAAACATTTCACCCTGGAAGAGTCTCAGATTTTCCACCTGATGCGCACAGCAGAGATCCCTGCACAGCTGGAGGGTCTCCTGTCACCCTTCACCACGCGGATGTGAAATGCGCAGGCAATGAAGGCAGACACAGAGAAGAAGAGAGGTGAGGCTTGATCACAAACGCAGGGGTGAGGCCGACCTGGAGCATCATTCCCCTGCGAGTGCCCAGGACCTCCAGCCCGCAGTGGAGGGCCGCGCAGAGCTCGGTATTCCCGTAGCGAGTGCCTCCCACAGGCAGAATTGTCCGAAGGAGGTCCCTCAAGTGGATGAGGCCACCACGCTCCCACCCCACAGGCTAGGAACCGCGACTCAGGGTGCCTTCCCCCAAAGACGGAAGTTGTCACAACAAGCGACACAGAGGAGGGAGAGGGTGGGCAGCTCCCACGCTTCATGCCTGGACTCCCATCCCGAGGTGAGAAGTGAGCTTCCTGGTGGGATCACCGCAAAGGTCTGTCACCTAAGGGTCTGTCACCTGCCGTCACTCCCCCGCCTACGGGGCCCTGACCAAGGGATGGACAGCCTTCCTTAAACTACATGGCCCCCTCACGGTTGGCCAGACCTTAGCCGGCAGGTTTATGTTCCCTGATGGTGAAAGTGTGGCTTCTAATAGAACCTCCCGCTGTTGCTTTCCAAACTTCCACTCTCACCTCCAGGCTGGCTCCGTCCACGCCCGTCTCTATGTTTCCCAGCAGCCTGGGACCTAGCCTGGCTCTTCTGTCCTCATCCCAGGGCCTGCATGGGTGCTGTGGCTCCTCTGTCCTCGCCCCAGTGCCTGCATGGGTGCTGTGGCTCCTCTGTCCTCGCCCCAGTGCCTGCATGGGTGCTGTGGCTCCTCTGTCCTCGCCCCAGTGCCTGCATGGGTGCTGTGGCTCCTCTGCCCTCGCCCCAGTGCCTGCATGGGTGCTGTGGCTCCTCTGTCCTCATACCAGTGCCTGCATGGGTGCTGTGGCTCCTCTGTCCTCACCCCAGTGCCTGCCTGGGTGCTGTGGCTCCCTCCTTATCCCAGTGCCTGCATGGGTGCTGTGGCTCCTCTGTCCTCATCTCAGTGCCTGCATGGGTGCTGTGGCTCCTCTGTCCTCGCCCCAGTGCCTGTATGGGTGCTGTCACTCCCTCCTTATCCCAGTGCCTGCATGGGTGCTGTGGCTCCTCTGTCCTCGCCCCAGTGCCTGCATGGGTGCTGTGGCTCCTCTGCCCTCGCCCCAGTGCCTGCATGGGTGCTGTGGCTCCTCTGTCCTCACCCCAGTGCCTGCCTGGGTGCTGTGGCTCCCTCCTTATCCCAGTGCCTGCCTGGGTGCTGTGGCTCCCTCCTTATCCCAGTGCCTGCATGGGTGCTGTGGCTCCTCTGTCCTCGCCCCAGTGCCTGCATGGGTGCTGTGGCTCCTCTGTCCTCGCCCCAGTGCCTGCATGGGTGCTGTGGCTCCTCTGTCCTCATCCTAGTGCCTGCATGGGTGCTGTGGCTCCTCTTTCCTCATCTCAGTGCCTGCATGGGTGCTGTGGCTCCTCTGTCCTCATCCCAGTGCCTGCATGGGTGCTGTGGCTCCTCTGTCCTCGCCCCAGTGCCTGTATGGGTGCTGTGGCTCCTCTGTCCTCACCCCAGTGCCTGTGTGGGTGCTGTGGTTCCTCTGTCCTCGCCCCAGTGCCTGCGTGGGTGCTGTGGCTCCTCTGCCCTCGCCCCAGTGCCTGTATGGGTGCTGTGGCTCCTCTGTCCTCGCCCCAGTGCCTGCGTGGGTGCTGTGGCTCCTCTGCCCTCGCCCCAGTGCCTGCGTGGGTGCTGTGGCTCCTCTGTCCTCATTCCAGTGCCTGCATGGGTGCTGTGGCTCCTCTGCCCTCGCCCCAGTGCCTGCATGGGTGCTGTGGCTCCTCTGTCCTCATTCCAGTGCCTGCGTGGGTGCTGTGGCTCCTCTGTGCTCACCCCAGTGCCTGCGTGGGTGCTGTGGCTCCTCTGTCCTCACCCCAGTGCCTGCCTGGGTGCTGTGGCCTCTGTCCTCGTCCCAGTGCCTGCATGGGTGCTGTGGCTCCTCTGTCCTCGTCCCAGTGCCTGCATGGGTGCTGTGGCTCCTTCCTTATCCCAGGGCCTGCATGGGTGCTGTGGCCTCTGTCCTCATCCCAGTGCCTGCATGGGTGCTGTGGCTCTTTCCACCTCCTTTCTCCTTGACCTTTGTGTCTATTCCTTGCAGCATGCTGGACGCCTCCTCCTCACTCTGCCTCTGGGGGCCTCAGGCCTCACTGCCTCTTTCTTGCGCCCACAGTTCCTCCTGCTCCTGCGCAGCTGAATTCATTCAGGCCTGTAGACTACAGCATGAATTCCCGTGTCTCCCACCCCACCAGCCAAAGTCCCAAGCTGTGTTCGAAGCTTTGCAGGTTCTTTCCTGTCTTTCCAACCTCATAACTCCAGTTGCAGCTTCGAAGCAGCCGCCCCAGCCTGGAGTGCTTCCTGCATCCCCTGCTCCAGGCCCTTGCTCAGGGGTTCAGCCTCTCGGCCCCGCTTCCCTCCATCTGGACAAGCCCCACTCCTCCGAGACCTCATTGGTGCTCATGTATCACCTGCACCTCTGGGCCTTGACCGTCCCAGACCAGGATGGCATCTGTCTCCTCACAATGCAGGTGCCATCTGTGGGCTCCGTCCTTAATGCCCCGCACCTCTCTGGCATGGACTTTGTCCATTAAGCTGTGAACAGCTCAGGAACGGCAAAGGCCTTCTCTGACCTGGATAGCCTGGTCCCAGCCAATTTCACACTCAGCGCCATAAGCAAGAGTCAAAATAATTAAGAACCACATGGGAAAACAAATATACAAACCAGTATGTCCTTAAAAATTATAAAATATATCCCCTTTTTTTCTAAACTATATCATTATTACATAAACATGCCTAGATAGCCGTTACCAGGCCACAGGAATCACAGCACACATCTTTTTATCAGATCACTCTACGGGCTCCCAAATCATCAACAAACATCCCCAAATTGTTGGCATACATTTTGCTTGGCACGGCTCTTCCTGAAGATGGCTCTGAGTTAGCTGTGATTAGACATGGGGAGCCCTCAAAAATTCTCCCCACAACTTTCTTATCCATTACATGGTCATTAGGTGATTTTCATGTATTCTAACAGTTTAGTGTTGATTAACGTGAATTTTCAAATGTTTAACCTTCCCATGACAGGATTTTAAAGTGTCGATAAAGTCACCTAAGTCTCCGTAGAGAGCTTATTCTAACTTTCTTGCCATCACTCATGGTGTGAAGACCCGCGTCAGCCTTCGCTGCACTCTCATGAATTACAGGT
This sequence comes from Callithrix jacchus, assembly GCF_049354715.1. Lineage (NCBI taxonomy): Eukaryota > Metazoa > Chordata > Mammalia > Primates > Cebidae > Callithrix > Callithrix jacchus. The sequence continues at coordinate 174,401,645 of NC_133505.1, forward strand.
AAATGTCCAGCCTCCTAACACCATCTTACATTAGCCTATATGGAATTTCTTTACTGATAGATTGTTAGGGAAATTGGTCATTAGCCCACTAGATTTAATAAGTCGGCTGAATTTTCCTTATCCACAGAGATTCACAAATGTCCTCTGACCTGGGTTCAGAATCCACACTACTTAAAAATCTTAACATCTCACTTTTTAACGTTTTTCGTCAAACCACAAACGCATTTTCCAAGAACTCACTACACACACTGATAGTTTCTTCTCTTAGAATAGCTACTTCATGTTTTTGTTTCAAATTTTGTCTTGTTTTATTTTACTGGAATACTTTCTACTTTTCCTTCACCGTTTTGTTTATTTTATATGTTCATTCATTCAAGATACATTTCTATCTTGACCATCTACCAGGTAGGAGGCACCACGCTAGGCACGTCCCTGACCAAAACCACCAACAGCAACAAAAATCTCTGCGCTTCGTGGGCTTACAGTGAAGAGAAAAGGAAACAAATAACCGTAACCAAAAAAATTACAACATATGATTTAGAGCTGATACATGCTTCTGAAAAAGAACTACACCAGGACGGGGATTGGGAGTTCTGTGGGAACGCGGAAGTTTGGGTCCTTAGAATTTTTTATAGTCAGGGTAAGAGTCACCTAGAGGAATATGTGTGTGAAAACCCTTTCCACCTTTGCCTTAATAACTGAAATAAGTTTTTCTTGTCATGCTAAAAAAGCATGAACAATGTTTATTGAAGCCAGTGTTGAAATGTTTCACCACCCCCATGACACAGCTTTATCAAAGGGGCCACCCGAATCTTGATACACTTTTCTAAACGCTCTAATGAGCTCCAGCCTGCACAGGGTACACTCCACAGTCTCAATTATCCAGTTTTTATTATTTCTATTCTACCTCTGCAGGCATGGTATTTAATTCTCTCTGCTGTTTACTTGATATATAATACAAATATAAACCGTATGGGGAAGAGATACAGTGACTGATTTACATATTTTATTGTAGCATTCAGATATAATTGAATAGTCATTTCAGACTATAAATTAGCCTAAATTGACTAGACAATCAAAATTAGACAAAACATGTTGAAACTTCATAGAAATTTGGCAGAAATGACATATTTTCTTCAGACAACTACATTGACACTGTTTATACATGCCTGATGTGTTTTACGTAAAGAGAGTTCTCGTGAAAATCATTTTTCTCCAACACTAAAAAGAATGATTGACATTTAATTTCATGACATTCACAAAATCAACAAAACCATTAAACTATCTTCAAGGTTCTGAATTTTGTATTTCAGGTAAATTATTACAATATTCTTACGTGAAAGAGATGACGTGTGGCTGATAATGATTGAAATGTACCACCTTGACTTCTAAGTTTCTTAAAAATTGTTTTCATATTTCAATAGATGCATGATTTCAAATAGAAGAGTCAAAAATCTAGATTACGGCCAGATGCAGTGGCTCATGCCTGTAATCCCACCACTTTGGGAGGCTCAAGCAGCAGGATCACTTGAGGAAAGGACTTCAAGACCAGCCTGGGAAGCACAGGGAAACCTCGCCTCTACAAAAGAGGCACAGCATTGCATGCCTTTTTTGAGTAGTTCTAGCTACTCAGGAGGCTCAGACAAGAGGAACGCTTGAGTTGAGGAGTTTGAGGATACAATGAGCTATAATTGTGCCACTGCACTCCAGCCTGGGCAACAGAGCAAGAACCCCAACAATAAAGAAATAATTCTAGATTACAATAATCCATCTATACTAACGTTATTCTGTTTGTGAAGCTCTAATGACTATTTATAGACTGGGTGTGGTGGCTCACGCCTGTAATCTCAGCACTTTGGGAGGCTGAGGCAGGCAGATCACCTGAGGTTGGGAGTTCGAGACTAGCCTGGCCAACATGGTGAAACACCGTCTCTAGTAAAAAAAAAAAACAACACACAAAAGTAGCCAGGTGTGGTGGCGCACAAGTGTAGTCCCAGCTTGGGAGGCTGAGGCAGGAGAATCATGGGAAACTGGCGGGCAGAGGTTGCAGTGAGCTGAGAGTGTGCCATTGCGCTCCAGCCTGGGTGACAAGAGTAGAACTCTGTTTCAAAAAAAAAAACTATGTATGTCTGAAAAGCCTGATTATTCCTGGCCACAGAGTAGGTGTTATAAATGATTATAAGAGCAAATTCTACACATTTTTTCAGTTTCTTTATTCACACTCTTTTTTTTTGAGACAGAATCTCACTCTGTCGCCAGGCTGTAGGGCAGTGGCGCCATCTCAGCTCACTGCAGCCTCCGCCTCCAGGGTTCAAGGGATTCTCCTGTCTCAGCCTCCTGAGTAGCTGGGACTATAGGCGCCTGACACCAGGCCCAGCTGATTTTTGTGTTTTTAGTAGAGACGGGGTTTCACCGTGTTGGCCAGGATGGTCTCCATCTCTTGACCTCGTGATCCACCCGCCTCAGCCTCCCAAAGTGCTGGGATTACAGGTGTGAGCACCGTGCCTGACCTATTAACACTCTTTAATAGAATTCTTAATAATTTTTTATGATTTTAAAGGTTTGTATATGAAATTGAATTATGAGTTAAGAAGATTCTTCTTCTTTTTTTCATTAATATTACACATTTCCTTATGGAAACCGTGAGTCTTCTGCACACCACGGTTGTGTGAACTAAATGTGTGCGTGGCTGAAATTTCACAGTTGGCACCACCTGCATCTGGCATTTATGTCAGTGTCAATAATAAGTCATTCATATTTTGTTGAAATAATCAAGTTGTTTTTAATTCCAGCAATGCAGCTTTTTCTAAAAAAATAAAAATAAAAAACAAAAAAACCCCACTAATTCTTTCGAATTAAACCCTGCTCCAGGCCAGCCCAGTATTTCCAACACCAGAAGATGCTCCAGGCGTAGACCTTCCTCGCATTCTCTCAGAAGATCAGAAGATACATGTTTATGAAATTTAGAGCAAGCATTCCTACACTCATCCAGAGTGATGTTTTATAAGATTTTATTTTAAAGTCTGTAGCTACTACTTACATAAAAAACGCAATGCATCATAACAATAAGACCAAAAGTTTCTCAGAGGACCGTACAGCAGAAAGTCTATGCAGCTATACTAGTTGCAAAGGTCAGCATCAATTAGTGTGACTCAGTGAGCTTACCCTAGAATTTGTATTATCATAAAAGACTGCTGGTTATCCCAGCTACAATTATGCTATTTGCTACATACCAAGCACTATGGCAGTATTTCAGTGTTTTCACCAGCAGTCCGGCCTTGTGTTGACGCAAGGCCGTAGCTGGGAGTGCTCACCTGGTACAAGGATTCTGGGTTGCGTTGGATGGAGTTCAATAATATTCTTAAGCACTATCCTTTTTTATTTTCTTTCTTTCTTTTTTTTTTTTTTGTGATGGAGTCCTGCTCTGTCGCCCAGGCTAGAATGCAATAATCTGATCTTGGTTCACTGCAACCTTCGCCTCTCTGGTTCAAGTGATTCTCCTGCCTCAGCCTCTTGAGTAGCTGGGATTATAGGCATGAGCCACCATGCCTGGCTAATTTTTGTATTTTTAGTAGAGACGGGGTTTCACCATGTTGGTCATGCTGGTCTCAAACTCCTGACCTCGTGATCCACCCGCCTCAGCCTCCCAAAGTGCTGGGATCACAGGCGTGAGCCACATGCACATAACTTTTCTAACCAACTTTATTGTGATGTAATTGACATGTCCTAAATTTACCCATTTAAAGGGTATAATTCAGGGTACATAGTACATCCACAGGATTGTGCCACCATCACCACCACCTGACTTTGGAACATTCCCAGCCCCCAGGAGAAGCCACATTCCCCTTAGCAGTCCCTGTCCACCTCCAGCCCCTGGCAGCCACTGCCTCACTTCCTCTCTCTGGATTTATGTGTTCCAGACTTTGATGTACATGGAAGAGGACAGTGTATGGCCTTTTCGGTTCGTCCCCAAGGCACATTTTAAAGGTACATTGTGTTGGAGAATGTGTCTGTACTTCTTTTTAAGAAACTGTTTTTTAGAGTGATTTTAGGTTCACAGCAAAACTGAGCAGAAGGTACAGAGATTTCCCATCTATTCTCTGCATCTCAGCATGCACAGCCTCCCTCACGACCCATGTCCCCACCACAGTGTGCATGTGCTATAATCAGTGAACCTACAGTGACACGTCATTGTCACCCAAAGCCGACAGTTCACAGGAGAGCCCCCCATTCTATGAGTTTGGACAAATAATCATGACACCCATCCCCATTGCAGTGTCACACAGAAAGCTTCTGCTGACGTGGAAACCTGCTGTGCTTGCCTCCTGCAGACGACGTCTTGAGCTAATAGAAGGGCAAGGAGCTGCTCCCAGACACTGTCCCTCGGCCACCATCGCCCAGCCTCCGCCCCAAGCTGTGCCTACGCCAGGTGTCCCGAGGTGTCGGTGTATTCGCCCTGCTGTGCCCTGAGAGACTTTATCTCTGTTATGCCCCTTCCAGCCCAGCAACTGACGGCATCAATTATTCTCTATGAGGATATGCCGAAACCTCCATGTGTTTCAGGGCTTAGTCATTGCAGCATCAGATGAACATGTTTAGGGCCAGGCACGGTGGTTCATGCCTATAATCCCAGCACTTTGGGAGGCCAAGTGGACAGATCACCTGAGGTCAGGAGTTTGAGACCAGCTGGACCAACATGGCAAAACCCCATCTCTACTAAAATTCAAAAGTTAGCCAGGTGCGGTGGTGCGCACCTGTAATCCCAGCTACTCGGAGGCTGGAGTGGGAGGATGACTTGAGCTCAGGTCAATGCTGCTGTGATCACGCCAATGCACTCCAGCCGGGAAACGGAGCAAGATCCCGTCTCAAAGAAGTTAATTACATATTCGGATTCTCTTCTTTCTTCCGATGTTTCCATGTAGACAGTTTTCCAGCATCCAAATAGAAGGCAGCTGGAAGGAGAATCCATAGTAACGTTGTTATCACTAATGGTTTCATTTGCTGACTAATCTTGCCATCGGATTGATGAGCATGACAATTATCACACAGACGACGGATGTCTCGCTATCCCTCTCGGCTGTCTAAATATTTAAACGTGTGGTATCTGAGCCATACATATTTCTCTTCCCAATTACTGAGCTCCCAGCTCGGCCCTCAAACAACATGAAGGCCTTGCTTACAGTGGAGAAGAAAGGCCTTTTGAGAGAGCTACAGGCAGTGGGGCTTCCTGAGCTGGCTGGGATTCTTTCTGACGGTGGGAGAGTTGCTGGAAGTGGAGGGATTTGTTGAAGTTGGGGTGGGGAGCAGGGAGGTTTTATCAGCCTAAGCGGGTATTTCAAGGCTGAGATTGGCGCTTAGTCTCCACCTCAGGCCTGCACTCACTGCTATGCTACTTCCAGAGCAACATTGCCCCCCTGCCAGGATTCAGCAGACCGTGAGGATGACTGTCCTGACCCTCCAAGTGACCGTGACCTTCAGAGCAGATCCCTGAGCCCCACTTTCTCTCCGGAGAAAGTGCAGGCTCTGAGGCTCCGCCAGCCATGGGTTCCAAGGCCGTTGGCCCAAGGAGGACAAGGAGAAAAGAACCATTGAGCTGAGTGTAGACGTGGCTGCCACTCACCCCTATGGCTGGAGAGCGAAGGGCAGCCTGGCGGCTCACCCAGGAGCATGGAGAGTGCCGGGGAGGGGAGCGGAAGCATGGATATAATGCAGCTCAGGCTCCAGAACTTCAAAGCGTCAACCCCCAAATCGGTGCGAGTTAACTACGCCAGCAGCTCGGACACTGTCTCCTGCCTACCCCTGCAGTTGCCTACATTTTGATGTTGGTTTCACAGATCTGGAAGAAATCTGCTTGCAGTCAGAAATGTTAGTGAGATAACCCCAGAGACATCGGCCGCAGCCATTTAAACATCGGATGCCGCCTCCACCCACGGCCCCATCCACGGCTCACCAGGCCTCACCTCATCTCTGCCAACCTAAATTCCTCTTGCTTCAAGGGAAGCTCTTTCCCTATAATCTTCCTTCATCACCTGATCAATAAAACCTGGATTTGCCAGCCAAGAACAAGCAAACAAAATGTACCAGTGAGTTGTCTAAACCAGCTTTCATTGAGAAAGGCAGCACAGGTAAAACGAGTGACTGGAGAGGTATGGGTTTTGCTCACATCAACCTGGCCATGCAGGAGTAATGTGGCTGTCCCCAGTTCCGTCAAAAACAACAGCAGACTGAACTCCCAGCCCCACAGCTAGCCACTTCTGAAGATGAGGCCGTGCTTTCAACACACTCAGGACCACGACCTTTTCCAGGGTTTCTTGTCTATGACCCTCTGAGCATGGTGTGAATATTAATGAGGGTGTCCAGCGCCGCCCTGCACTGTCATTAGCCGTCGATGAAGAGACAGGCGTGTCTCCGACAATCCGTGCTCGGCGGCCCTAGCTGGATCATCCACAGAGTCATTACCGTCTCACTTTTGGAAACACCCCCACCCTCTCTGTCGCTGTCCTTAGCCTCCTCCCTGCAATCAGATAAGGGCCTCAGTGCACCTCCAGTGCCCTGGGGTCCTGCAGCCCCCCGTCCTGGGTGCAGGTCCCTGACTGCCCCCACTTTCCATGCCCACCCACTGTCACCCACACCTGCCTGCCCCAGCCTTTTCTGCTTCCCGAAGCCACGGCCAGACGCACCTCCCCAGACAGCTTGGCCAGCCCTCCTCTGCTCAGGAATGCACTCGGACTGGTAATTACTGGCCATGCCAGGTCACTGGCTTCTTCGTCTTGTTCTGGAGACTTCCCTGTGATCTTGGCTCCCGTGTGAGCTTGGTCGCCTCTGAGCCTCTTCCACGCCTTTCTCCCTCCCTCCAGGCCATGGCTCCAGCCACCAAAGCCAAGCCATAGCAATGTCCACTATGTATCGTGAGAATGCTGTGTCCAGAGCTCTGCCGTGCCTCTTACCTCTCCACACTCACCGACACACTCACCCACACACTTACCCACACACACCCACATACCCACTCACACTCACCCAATCTCCACTCTCACCCACACACACCCACATACCCACACTCACCCACACACACCCACATACCCACACACTCACCCACACATACCCACATACCCACACTCACCCACACACCCAATCTCCACACTCACCACACTCACCCACACAGTCACCCACACTCACCCACACACCCAATCTCCACACTCACCCACACACTCACACTCACCCACACACTCACCCAATCTCCACATTCACCACACTCACTCACACCCACACACACCCACACACCCCCACATACCCACACACACCAACACCACACACTCACCCACACACTCCACACACAATCTCCACACACACCCACACACACCCACATACCCACACATTCACCCACACACCCAGTCTCCACACATACCCACACACACACTCACCCACACACACACTCACCCACACACAACAGGCAAGCTCAGTGCTCTTGTTCCCACTTCACACACTGGAAAGCAGCCTGGAACAGTCCATCAGTTTGTACAGGATGACACAGGTACGGCCTGGCCCACCATTCCTAAGAAGCCCATGGGTCCTCGCTGCCACCATGCACAACCTCCTCCAAAGCCCAGGGCCTCGCTGTCTTCCAGCTCCTGGAGCCATGGCGAAAAGCCCCGATGTGCAGGACGTAGACTAGATTCGAGGCGGGCGTCTGGCTTCAAAGAGATTGTAACAAATTAAATCAGCACAAACGACAGAAACAATACAAGGAATTCTCATGAATACGAGGTAGCAAATGACTAATACCAGAGAAGCCACAAGACAGTAGTTGCTGTGGAAGAAAGAAAATATGTCTGAGGCTGACATGTGCTGACACAGCTCCTTGGAGCAGGTGGCTCCAGACGAGGCTGGCGGGTGGACCTGCTTCCTTGTCTTTGTGACCTGGGGACCAGCCTCCTCTGGAAGGACCGCGGCATTCTCCGGAGCCCTGGGCTTTGGCGCTGGGTTTAGTCTGTCTCTGCCTAATGGATTCCTAAGATTCAGGCTGTCTCCTCGACGACGCTGAAGGTGCTATCTTACAAAGATAAAAACGCCCCAATTTTTCAAATGTACACTTCCGTCTCCTTCACAGCCAGGTCGCAGTGTGACTGCAAAGGCCGGCGTGGGTCGTGGCAGCGCCTGGTCCCAGGGAGCTTGGAATTGAGCTGGAGCCCGTAGCAAGGGACCCACAAAGAGCTGCGGGTTGACTTGGGCCTCCCTCCAAACGCTGCTGGGTGAATGGGAATATTATATCGCTGTCTGGCAGATGCATCGATTTAATGCAGTGCAGTGATTAGCTGGTCTTAGTCCATTCCTGTGATAACAAAAGACCTGAGCTTGGGTCGTTTATGAAGAACAGACACTGATTTCCCACGTTCCGGAGGCGAGAGTGCAAGATCAAGGCACCAGAAGGTTCCGTGTCTGGTCAGGGCGGCTCCCCTCAGACAGCGCCTTCTCTGTGTCCTCACTGGACAGGAGGTGAGGAAGAACAGAGTTGCCCTCAAGACCCTGTCTAATAAGGAGCGAACCTCCCACAGGCTCTGCTCTCAGCACCGCCACACTGGGGACCATGTCTCCACCTGTGGATCTCGGAGATGCATTCAGGCCACAGCAGATGCAATAGAAAGGATAGTTCAAAATATACCTGTGGTCACAATTTTAGTAGCAGAAGGCCAGCTACCTGTCTGCACCGATGTCGGGCCTTATGCTGTGGCTTCTCTGACATCCTCAGGCCTCTCTTCACTTGCAGCCTCCTTCATGCTCCCTGCGGCCCTGGGCTAGGAACCTCCACACCCACCACCCACTGCTCATCTTCTGCTGCCCCCACAGCTCACACGGCCCGTCCGCCCAGCGTGTGTCCTCTGCCTGCCTACACCAGCGCTCCACCTCACAGCTTCGGCACCGCTGTCTCTCAGAGCCCCCCCGACCCCCAAAGACTGGTCTAGGGGCTGTCCTGCGCACTTTCAGGGCTGCCTGTAGCCCCAGTGGTCTGTCTTTGTCTCCACCAAGCTGCCTTCCTAAGGCAAGAGGCATGCGTTGGTGCCGTGATACATTGCGTGCTGCCTGGGCTGACCAGGCCTAGCCCGTGGTGGCCCTCGGGGACTGTCTGTGACTAGCTGACTGGCAGGGGCTGGCAGAAAGCCCTCAGCTCTGGGTTCCGACCACTGGCACCTATCCCCTTGTCTGTCATGGTAGAACCTGAATCTTAGCAGAAATGCACACACCACCCAGTCATAAAACTGTGTGCACTCCTATGCCGTTCACTATCAACCGAGATGCGAATTCACAATCCTGGTAATTACTAATCAACACAATTAGACCCGACAAGTCCCTGAATTGAAAAATGTAAAAGGAGCTAGTTTAGGGTCAAACACAGAGGAAGTCGTGGTGTGGCGGCTGACACCTGGAACCCCAGCACTGTGGGAGGCAGAGGCCAGCCCAGAAGCTGGAGCCTGGACAGCACAGTGAGACCCCCATCTCTCAAAAGATATATTAAAAATTAGCCAGGTGTGGTGGCACATGCCTTGGTCCCAGCTACTCAGGATGCTGAGGTGGGAGGATCGCTTGAGCCCAGGAGTTTGAGGCTACAGTGACTCCTGATTGTGCCACTGCACTCCAGCCTGGGCTATAGAGCGAGACCCTGTCTCAAAAATACACTAATAATTTTAAAAGCATACGCACAAAGGAAGAAGGCCTGAATGATTCTCAAAGCCCATCCTGCACCTGCACTCCCAACAGAATGACTCCAGCTTTGCCTGGGCAGTCACAAGGAGAGCAAGGCCCAGGCCGTTCCCACAGGGACACGCCGCCAGGTGCAGAAGCCACGCCCTCCGCCTGTCCACTCCCACACTCACCATCGCTGCGCCACATGTGGGCAAAGGAAGAATCTCAAACTAAAGGTTGCCAGTTACCTTTTCAGGAAAATGCACATCCCCGCTGGTTTTCTAGAATGAAATGAATGGCTTCAGGTGTTCAGAGGTGCCTGTAAATGCCCCTCGTGCTGCAGATTCTGGCTGCTTCTCCACCAGCTGCTGCGAATGCACTTTCATCCCTTGTACACATCACATTTTCCCGGGAACTTGATGAGTCACCTGCCTTTCACATGTAGGCTCGCCCACCTCAATCTGTCCTTCTTTACATCTCTACAGGTAAAGAAAATTGCCTGCGTTCACTGTCCCAAACAGCCACCCACTACTCCCGAGGGTGAGCATTCAAAAGACAGAAGGCGCACCTCTCAGAGCCAGTCTGGATGGCTACCACGGGAACAGTTATGCTCCTTCAAAAGGCTCGTTCTCTTCTACACCTACAGATGAAAGTTAGGGACTTCTCACTGCAGCCCGGGAGGTGGTAAAAGAACCCCGAATCTCCATCCAAGGACACCTGAACCCAGTCGGTGCCTCCACCGCCCTCTGGTTAAAAGACCAGGGATCTTACTCGTCACTATTTGAGAAGAATCAAACCTCATGAGATTAAACCATTTCTGATGCTTTCTCCTTGTTCCAGACACATGAATGAGCCCATCCAGACAACATGTTTGTGCTGGACTATTTGGCCAGATGTATGTACAAGCCCTGGGAATCACGGCAGCAAGTAACTCCACACCGTCACATAGTAGGGCTCATCAAGAGCTCGGCAAGGGCCTAAGTGGCCGGATGAATGAATCACTGAGCTCCGCATGCTTGGGTCTGTCTTCGTGCCATTGATCAGAAATCCCCGCCATGGAAGAGCATGCCTAGGGCAGCAGCTCCCCGTCTCAACCCTCCCTCACCCTAGAATATTCTAAAAACAGACGACTGCTGTACAGGTGTCTGGAGCAAAACTAGATCCATAAATTATCCAGT